>NC_046967.1:5573996-5873996 GCF_009769545.1 Cyclopterus lumpus
CGGGTTCATTTTCAGGTGGTGTGCGGACATCCACTGAGAGATGTCAGTCAGACAGGCAGAGATTCGTGCTGCTACCTGTGTTTCAGATTGGGGAAACGAGAAGATCAGTTGGGTGTCATCAGCATAGCTGTGGTAGTGCCGAGCCGAGAGAGTTGGTGTACAGAGAGAAGAGAAGAGGACCAAGGACTGAGCCCTGAGGGACCCCAGTAGTCAGAGGACAAGGCTCAGACACAGATCCTCTCCAGGTTACCCGGTAAGTGCGGCCGGTGAGGTAGGATGAGGTACATGTATAATATTTTTCCTTTTTCTTGGTGGGGGACATAATATATATTATGCCAGGAACCCCCTCACCCCACCCGCCATAGTGGCGAACATTTAGAAAGGAGAATGTAATTATTCATAAATAGAATGTACACACTGAATTTAAGTATTCATGCATTTATTGTTATATTTGTATTGTTAGTCTTCTGGAAAACCAAACCTGAGTAACAGTTGTGTTGATATCCCTAAAATCACATGTGGCCCCAGCACGGCCCACCTATTTAAAATTGTCTCGGACTGCCACTATTTAAGTGTTTAAACAAGCAGTTCCCATTGATCCAAGTAGTATAAAAAAAGATGTATTTATATATTGTGCGCATTAACTGAAAGCCTACTCACTGCTTATTTGACTTGGACACATAAGACTGTAATGGTAGCCTGTGTAAACAATGGAGAATCACTGGTTAGAGGCGCTGATAGCAACCTGATAGGATTGCTGTCCGATGCATTTGTATTGTTTATTTGTGCATAAAAGTTGTATTCTTTCATGTTTTACCATGATCATCAAGATAATTCCCATCAGAAAAGGCAATTGTTTACAGTTACTGAACATCAGGCCCTATTTTCTTCACAAAACTCCCTTTCAGATTGGCCTTGCTGTGTCCAAATTCCATACTACACATTCACTGTAGACAGTATATCTCAAATATGTCTAATTCTGCAACATAAAAAGTCCACTTTGAAGAAAGCATAATAGACATTGCCAGGGGTATACTAGAAGTATATAGTCACCTGTGATTGCTGCAACAGTGAATATTCTAGTGTCAATAAATAACCTCTCAAACAGAAAGCAAAATGTATTTCTGAGGATTAATTAATTATGGTTCTTGTGTGTCTTATTTAATTATATCTGTCACGAAGGGAACTCTTGAGGAGGACTTGGACGCAGAGTAGAGGTTCAGCTGACAATCCTTTATTTCCAACAAAAATACACAGGGAAATCCCTGGAAACAAAAAACTCCTCCGAAGAGGGATGAACGGGGAAATGCTCTGGCTAAACCCATAGAGCTGGGAAATACTAAATAACGGGAAGCCAACAAAAACCTCTCTTAGCGAGAAAAGGAGAAAATAATCAATCACTAAAAAAAGCTCTGAAATAATTCGAAGAGCTGTGAAGCAATAAACAGTGCAAGGCCAACCAAGGACTCTATAACAAGGTTCGGTACAGACAAAACTATGACTTGAACTTGACAATAGTATAAGGCGGGTTTGCAAGACAAAAGGACCTGGCACACTGGCACACAGGACAAGGGGAGACGCCTACTATAAGTACACATGAGGGAAGTGGGGAAACAGGTGGACACAATCAGGAATCAGGGAAGACAATCAGACTGGTGACACATGAGGAAGGGCAAGGAACCTGAAATGAGAGGAGAGTTCATTTCCAAAATAAAACAGGAAGTCACAAAACAAACATGGAGACAGGACAAAAAACCAACTTGACATACAGGTGTGACAATATCATGTTTTCCAACATTTTTCTGGAGTTCTCAATCATTTGCAACTGATTTAATTTGTACGGCTATGAGAGCTTCCTTTACCATTTTCAGTGTTGCGTGTTGGGAAAAGAATGCTCATTTCCTGAGTATGCTTCATTTTGTGATTCTCCAAGTGTTCTGAACACAGCACATTCTGATGGAGTGCATTTAGTCATGGCAGAGTGTGGACAGCAGGGGGCAGTGTCAGCCCAGGCTAGGGTGTACAGTAGAAATCTCTACTGGGCCAGTGAATCTTGGAAGATGTTTTCTGGAGACAACTCCCCCCACGGCTGAGTAATTGACTGATTGTGAGTTTGATGCTAAATGACTCCGAGTGGCAGACTTTAGGTGTACTGCTCCTCAACCCACCTCCGGCAGCAGGACTGTTGGCAGAGAAACCATTTCACTGCTGGTTTCCCATTTATCAGCTGTGCTATTAAAATGAGCTCCGACTCCCGTCAGTCATTTTCACAATCAGAATCAGAAACCGTTTATTGCCAGGAATGTTTACACAAACGAGCAATTTTTTTTGGCGGAAGGTGCAACATTAGACATGACAAACAACAATCAACACAACAGCAACAGTGCAATGTATTAAGTATAAGATAAAGATAAAGTGCTCAGACAACAAATAACGTTAAAGTGTTTAGGTGTGTGTTTCAAGTGACATGTGTGTTTAAGTTAAAGTGTATGTTACATGTGACGTGTGTTTAAGTTAAAGTGCATGTTAAAGTGACATGTGTGTGGAGGAGGAGGAGGAGGAGGAGGAGGAGGTAGTCCTGGGGGTGACAGAGTCAGTCAGTGGGGGACCCGGGCTCCATTGATGAGCCCGACTGCCGACGGGAAAAAACTTTTGGTGTGGTGGGAGGTCTTTGTCCTGATGGACCGCAGCCTGCTACCAGAGGGGAGGGACTCGAACAGGTTGTGTCCAGGGTGGGAGGGGTCAGTGACAATCTTTCTGGCTCGCTTCAGTGACCTAGAAGTGAACAGGAACTGGAGGGATGGCAGATTGCAACCAATAACCCTCTCGGCCGAGCGGATGATGCACTGCAGCCTGCACTTGTCTTTGGCCGTGGCTGCAGGGTGCCAGACGGTGATGGAGGAGCAGATGATGGACTCAACGATGGCAGTGTAGAAGTGTACCATCATTTTCCCTGGTATGTTGAATTTCCTCAGCTGCCTCAGGAACAACATCCTCTGCTGGGCCTTTTTGGTGATGGAGCTGATGTTCAGCTCCCACTTGAGGTCCTGGGTAATGATGGAGCTCAGGAAGCGGAAGGACTCCACAGCGTCGACGGGGGAGTCACACAGGATGAGAGGGGCGGGTGGGGCTGCATTCTTTCTGTAATCCACAACCATCTCCACTGTCTTCAGAGCGTTGAGCTCCAGGTTGTTTTGGCTGCACCAGGTCATCAGGTGGTCAGTCTCCCACCTGTAGGCGGTCTCGTCCCCACCAGAGATGAGTCCAATGAGGGTGGTGTCATCCGCGAACTTCAGGAGCTTGACGGACTGGTGACTGGAGATGCAGCTGTTGGTATAAAGGGAGAAAAGCAGAGGGGAAAGAACACAGCCTTGGGGGGAACCTGTGCTGGTGGTCCGGGAACCTGAGACGTCTTTCCCCAGCCTCACGTGCTGCTTCCTGTCAGTCAGGAAGTCTGTGATCCACCTGCAGTCGGGCACGTGCAGCTGGGAGAGCTTGTCCTGCTGCAGGGACGGGATGATGGTGTTGAAAGCAAAGCTGAAGTCCACGAACAGTATCCTGGCGTAGGTTCCTGGGGAGTCCAGATGCTGGAGGATGTAGTGAAGGGCCATGTTGACTTCGTCGTCTGCAGACCTGTTGGCTCTGTAGGCGAACTGCAGGGGATCCAGGAGTGGGTCGGTGATGGTCTTGAGGTGTGACAGGACCAAGCGTTCAAGGGACTTCATTACCACAGAGGTCAGGGCCACGGGCCTGTATTCATTGAGTCCTGTGATCTTAGGTTTTTTGGGGACGGGGATAATGGTGGAGGCCTTGAAGCAGGCTGGAACGTGGCATGTTTCCAGGGAGGTGTTGAAGATGTCGGTGAACACCGAAGACAGCTGGTCAGCACAATGCTTCAGGCTGGAGGGGGAGACGGAGTCCGGGCCCGCTGCTTTGCGGGGGTTCTGCTTTTTAAACAGCCTGTTGACGTCTCCCTCCAGAATGGCGAGGGTCGTCTCTGGGGTGGTGGAGGATCATTCAGGTCGTCTGCCAGAAGCACGTTGTTCATGGAGTGGGGTGATTTGGGCTTGCCTGAGCCCTCTCCAGACAGAAGCAGAGTCGTTTGCTGAGAGCTGTTGTTGCAGTTTCTCAGAGTACAGTTGTTTAGCATCTCTCACCTTTTGCTAACATTTTTGCTGTGTTTGCTGTGCTTTTATTGTATTTTAACAATTCCAACTTGTATATATATTTTGTAATATTTACTGTAACTAAATGTTACCAACAGAAACCATTAAAAATAATAAACAATGATATAAAAAAAAGTAAAATAATAATACATACATAATAAATACAAATAAAATACATTCTTTTAAATATTTTTTTCTTTATTTTCAGAGGCAATTTGTGACTTTTACTGTAAGCCGAATCAGCAGTCCAAAAACAATGTATTATTTATATCGCAGTGACAAGAGCAATATGTTATGTCCCATTACAATGTACGACACAGTGCTCCGGGGATCTGCCGCATTAACACGACTGTTATGTAACTTTGCAAGATCCTTTTCTCTTGCAGAGGTCCTGGCGTTCCCTGCAGGGAAGTGTACCCGTCACAGTAGCATGCAGACTCCACTTCACTGCACTCATCACCTCTTTAGCTCGTCTTGTCACTCACAGGCCTTCTCAGACAGAAATGAAGAAATAAGAAAACAGGCTAAATGTTGAACATTTTGTTTTTTTCCTTTAGCTGGGGACAGTAACTTGTTTTGATCAGGTGTTTGCTCTGACTGGTGTTTGTTCTTCAGAAAGTCTAATTGAGATCAACGTCTATTTTACAAAAGAGATCTAGTAACAAATGGCACATTGTACATTCACAAATATTAGTAGACATATTAGTAAAGTCCCTCAGAGGAAAGAGTAACTTCAGTTTGTTTTTGCTGACTTCCAGGTTTTAAGTCTTACCGTGTGCAGTGATATTCAGGCGTAAACCATCAATCTCAAAAACAGATTCCTGCATATGAATGCAGGAATATGTAGGCAACAGAACAAGATTTTGGTATGGAAAGCGTTCTGGTTTCTTTTGGAGTCTGTGTTGTATCAACCAATCACGTTGCAGCAGGCTTTGGTTGCATGCAGGCAAATAATCCCTGTGGAGAGCAAAAGAGACGGGACACCATGGCTATCATCTGACAAGGATGTAGCTTTTTATTTTAAATATCCATTCATATTCATATGTCGATGTTTGTTCGTTCATCTACTCAATTCTCGCGTCTCAAGTTGCCAATCAGATTGTCCACAATGGTGACTGCACGATATGGGAAGTCTTGGCCCAGATATCTGTTGGCTACACGCGAACCGCAGAGACTGAATTGTTATCAGGCCGATAGCAGATGGGTTTCAAGATTGGTAATCCATAGCATCACTAAGTGTGTTTCCTTCCAAAATCTCTTTATCGATATTTTACAAATAGAACGGAGAGTCTTTCATTATGCTCCAAATTCTCCAGTTTGACAACATTCAAGACGTCCTTTATCCACAGGGTATGTGAAGGAGGTAGTGGAGATATCCGAGAGGGGGAGCTAGTGGGGGTTATCAAAGCTTGAAAGGCTTCCTCTACAGAATGGTGTGGTACTGTAATACCCAACAATGAAATCATAGCATTAGCTTCAATACATTATCCTGTGACGTTTGACAATGGTCTTAAGATTTCCCTCCAATACGACTGTAAACCAACCACCATTTTATGCACATTATCAATTTGTGCATAAAAAAAGGTGAAATATTGCAAGTTAGAAATTATTTTTATACTTACATCATCTCGTTGCGCCCACTTCTTCTGCAATGGTTCAATGGCACTCAACTGGAGAATTAAGGCAACCGACTATTTTGATGCGCTCCGCGTGTTCACTTAACAGTACGTCCTTCAATTCAAATTTCCTTTTGCCAATTTTCTAGAAATTCTGTTAAAATTAGTAAATACACATTTGGATGAAACCTGACTATTCAATTCAGTTTATTTTGTAAAGCCCAATATCACAAATTACAAATTTGCTTCAGAGGGCTTTACAATCTGTACACATACAACATCCCTGTCCCAGGACCTCACATCGGATCAGGAAAAACTCCCCAAAAGTAACCTTTCACAGGGAAAAAAAGGGAAGAAACCTTCAAGAGAGCAACAGAGGAGGATCCCTCTCCCCGGATGGACAGAAGCAATAGATGTCATGTGTACTGTTGGGAGTGGTTACAGGTGCACACCCATCCGTGACGTCTTGTGTTAAGTTGCTCTTACAATATCTGTAATAAATGTTATTTAAGGGTAGTGGTAGCAGCGTCAGCATTCAGCATATGTTCATAATCCAGTGTAGATGGTATAGTGGATAAGTGTTCATGTCAAATTAAGTATTTTTTATGTTTTACTATATCAATTGTATTTATAATGTTGTGAGATGAACAGTTTGCCTCTTTGGAGTTAAGAACTAGCTTTAAGTTATTAAATACCGGTCAACGAAGACAGACTGTAAGCTGGGAAAGCCGGTTTGCAGTTCAGCCGATGGCAAACGAGATTGTATCAGCATAAAAACGGACATTGCATAAATACAGCATTTACACCTCAACATGTATCAATGACATTAATAGAATAATAAGGTCAGAAAGATTTTTCAAATAAAGATAACAACCAGAATATTGTGACCTAGATATATTATAGTTAGTCCCCTGGGTGTACTTGATTAATTCTACCTTACTGGCTCTCTATTTCAGGATGCTCTATTTGACAACTTTAACTCAGCATACCAGGAAACTACAGTGCATTAATGTAGTACATTGTGCTACATTTAGAAAACAACCTCTATGGTTGTGTAAGATAACACTGAAAGTGAAATAAGCACGACAGTAATAATTTCAAAGCTGAAAAAAAAAGGACAAAAAGACAATATGTGACAACGAAATGAGACGGAGACTTTCTGTTCAGTGCTTTAATGTGCCAACGTACAAAGAGATGAATGCTGATTACTGACATCTCTACAATGGCATCTAAAACATGCCAACACACACACACACACACTTTCTTGCTCTCTCTGTCAAACGCACTCTCCCTCTGTCATTCACACACAGACACACACACACAGACACGTTCATACACTTCCTAAATCCCTATGCACATCATTAGACAGTGTTTCGCTCCAATCTACTGGGAGATGATGCATAAAACACAGCTGTCTCTGTTTGCAAGCCTCTACTTTTCATAAATAAATTAATAACCAAACAAATGCTAATAACTAGGAGTCAGAGCTGGGCTAAATCATACAAGGAACCAGCGCAGGTCAGACACCCACAAATAACAGGTATATAACGTATTAAAGGGGAGTAGCGTTAGCGTGTGTGATTCCCCGTAGCAATGACACTGAGAGGCCTCAACACAAATATTCTTATTTACCCACAACCACATTGAAGTGCTTCATTAAAAATCAAAGCATGTAGGTCATTTCAGAAACCGGGCACAAACATATTTGCATTGTCGTTGAGAAATCCCATAATTACAAATGACACAACATTTTTTCCGTCACCTCATTAAGAAACCAAAACACTATAACTGCATCTGCTTGTTCCTGAAGGCAGCAGCAAGGAGAAGTTGGGGTATGTTTGTTGTCTCTTCGAATCTTGGATGAAATAAATCATAAGAACAGCAGCTACAGCTGTAAATCTTTGATCTGTCAGGGGACTTTAGAGTGTTTATGTGTCTGACAGATAAACTCAGAATAAGTGTGTTTCAGTATTTCAAATATTAGTTTCAGAGTTTGTGCTGACAAATAAAACACATACAAACTAATAATAGATTTGTGAATGTATTCAATTGTTATATAGTCATTTAGTCCCATTAATAATAAGGAGCAACGAAAGTCCGACGGTGGCTGGGTGTACCACGTTTAGCACTAATCTTACAGCGTGATGAAGAACTACGGTGGCCTTCAGGTAACATAAAAACACAAAAGGATGTTTACATGCATCAAATATTCCCTTATTTCAAAAAGACAATATTCCTAATAAGCTGTTTACATGGCTAATGAAAATTAATATTCTACTAATATTCACAGTTTACGCGCAGCTGTGCATATTCCGAATCACGTAAAACGACCTCATGCCTCGTCCTCATCACCGGGGCCAGTAAATCCCACGTCGTCTCCCTTCTCGGCTGTGTTTGACGGGTTGATGCCCTTACATGATATTTCATCACGGCAAAATATGGAAAAGTGGAACAGCAGGAGTCGCTTGTGCCATTTTGCTTCTTTTTATTTCCTCCGGTGCTGTACTTGTTGGACCATCTGAGCACAGCCTCCACCTTTCATGGAAAATGACGGTGTTGTAATATTTGGACATATCCTAAAACCTGTTGATATCAGAGTAGGTTTAAAAGTAGGTGTGTTTATCCTTCAGACTAGAAATATGGGCTTTTATTATGGTTCTTTACTTCAGCTTTGCAAACTATTGACTATGTTTGTGTAAAATGCACAGAGCTGGCCGTAAACAGGCTGTGTGTTGCAAAGTGCCATAAAAAAAAAACGCTATTGACACGCATATTCTAATGATGCTGTATACATGTCCAAAAGATGCTCCTAAAACCTGAATAATATCAGCATATCCCACATATCTTTGTCGTAAAATGCTCCTAATTCAGAATAAACCATTTCAAATTTGGAATATTGCCATATTGGAAACAATATTGGCAAAACATAGTCCGTATTTGGTTCTTCCGTTGGGGGCTACTGCAGAATTCTTGCGGTGCAACATGGTGGACTTTGACCTGCTCCCTATGAAGAGCTCATTCTAAGCTAACAAAACCACAGGTGATTATACACTAATTAATATACACTTCTGCAAATAGATCGCCAAAAATGCTGCACACTGGCCCTTTTAATATACATATGGGAATATTTATAAATTGGTTCCTGTATGTTTTAACCCAAGTCTGTTACACCTCTACGCCACCAAAGCACAGAGACGTCTCTAGTTAGCAAAAACACCCTCACTAAGCTGTGATCATACAGTATTAAATACAGTAGCGGCCATATCGTATATCACGCTGGTGGTGATGATGATCTCTATTAAAGCGCTTCGTCATTGGATCAAGACTTTTGTTTCACTCGGCCCACACGGACCGACAACTGCACCAAGTCAGGTGACACAAAGTGGTGACCCAACAAAGCTAAACACTGATTCAAAGTAGCCCCACCACTGAACCGGTGAAGCTGTGACATCTTTCAAGCTGATAAAATACTGAAGAGCAGGGCCACATGCTGAGAGGCAGCCGCTGACCCTTACAGCTGGAATGGCTAATGGGATAATGGGTGTAATAGTGAGCACTGTTTCTGTTTTCTCTCTGTGCTAAATAGAAAGATGGGGGACATCCAGTCACTAAAGAAATCCACATAAAATCAGAGGAGTTCCCCTCAGAAAACTTTACTTTCATATAACATCCATCAGTTTAATACTACTTAGTAGAATATACACTGTGAATTTACAGCATGAGTTTTATGTCAGCCTGAAAGGCCTGTAAAGTGAGATTAAGTGACTTTAATCTCTACCACATCTTGACCGTCTGTAATACTTTACATTACAGCCTACAAATTACAGTGTAAATATTTTGTACATGCAGGGTAACAATGACAATATACAAGAAGGGCAATTGGAGAGCGCATAACTCTGACAAGGCCGCTTCGATTAGTGAAAATTAACGCGTGTATCTGCCTCTTGATTCAGATCGGCTCCTTCGCACATGCTACACTTTTCCACCAATTTTCGTGAGAATTGGGCCGGTAGTAATCCTACTGACAATCAGACCAATAAACACATGTTTTGGGGTGACCTTGAAGCTGGTTATTCTCTGACACTTTCATTATAATAACATTACTGTTTAATTGTTTTATACACATACACACTACTCCAATATGCTTACATATTATGTAAGTATATTGATAAACACGTCTTCCAGGGCTTAGCCTAATGTTTGTTAACCTGCAACGACATTTTTTGCCCATAATTAGATGAGAAGATTGATACCACTCTCATGTCTTCACACAAAACATATAATAATAAGCTTAGCTTAGCTTAGCATAAAGACTGGAAACCCGGCGGAAACTTTTGACTAAACATTTCACTAAAATACAAAGCTTGAGCTCTTTCCTGACCTCTTGTCTTCTATTTTTGTACATATCCTGTTATAGGTACCCAGTTCATTGTATGCACACCCTATTTATATAACATAATTATACTGTAATTTGCCGGCTGTAATCTAATGCATTACAGAAATCTTCTCGCACATTAGATCTCAGTCGTTAATAAACTAGAATGGACTAATTTTAGAAGCAATGCTGTTGTAGTGACAGGCAGAGCTCATTGACAACAGAGGAAATGATTGTGTCTGTTGTAAACATCATCCTGTCAGTATTTTAAGATGAATGGACTTCTGTCAGCTGCATGAATCGCGCAGCAGCTGCACAGTGTGTCCACGTACATCTTGTTAAGGTGTGAGTCTGCTTGACAGCTCCACGTTAATATGTGACAATGCAGAGAGATGCTGCCCGTATCTCCGATATGTCATCTGGAGAATACCTATTTTACATTTGACTTTTGAAAGTTTTGAAGGGAGAAGGGAGGACACAGGGTTAGGAAAGTAAACTCAGCACACGGGGCTGAGAGAGAAAACATAGATGTTTTTAATCGATGAAAGACAGAAATTGCATCATCACCTGCTTTATCACGTCATAAAATCAGTATAGAAGTTATTTTATTTGCTTCTCCATCCCTTTTTACACCCAGACATTGCGTTGCACCCTCCACCTCCACTAATCAACTCTTGATTAGAGCTAACCCAGGGGAAACAGGGGAAAAGAGATAACGTTCTTTAAATTTAAATCACCCTGTTGGGACATACATGAGTGATTATCAGATGTTCTTTTCTGTAAGGTGATGATGCTTTGGTGTAAGATACAATCCCACTTTTTGTCTCTACGCCCGTCTTTCGTGTGCCAACATGCCAGGCTTGTTTCCTACCATAATCTAACCCTCTGGGTGCAGTGGCCGATCCCTGAAATTCACTACGCAAGCAGACAGCAGTCTGGTGATAATGAAACAAGGCCCTGAACTCATCGGTGGATCCGCTGATCTGGTTTTAGCGTCAGTGGCTGTGTTTACATGCATACAATAATGCATTGATTCCTCATTCTAGGAGTCAGACGACAGTCTCTTTTACCAAGGCAGGTAATGCGAAACACAGTCTCTGTTCGGGCAATGAGAGGAAGATCTGTGTACAGTACTCAGGGTTAATATATATATATATATATATATATATATATATATATATATATATATATATATATATATACACACTGCAACCTTTTGCAGTGTGTGTATATCTGTTTTATTGGGTTAAAAATAACAATAACTTTATCTTTAAGGTTCTCCTATATAGACAAAAACTGAATGTGATTTTAAGTAAGGTCAGTGGCCCTACACTTCAAACTTTGTCGCTCAGTTTCCCATTGTTATATGCATACAGTTTCTTTTCAAAATAAACTTTCACAGTAGGTTGACCTGTTTTTTTTAGGTTCATGACGCAACCAAACAATCTGTTTAGGTTGAGAGTTGAAATTAGTGAATTAGTTTGTAAAAGAATGTATGCACTTTACGTAACTAGCAATAATAAGGCTACTAAACAGCTCAAAAGCTCACACACAAATACACAAACCCCTCTGAAATAAAACCTTGAGTATAGTGGACTGCAGTAAGTAGCTAAAAGGCCACACTTCCATTTCAGCTCCACCGGAACTGGCTAACTAAAACGAAGGCGTCTACATGACCCGACGGGGTTTCTAATAAAAGTCAGAGGCCTCCACAGGTGTTTCTGTGATTGTACATCTTTCAGCTCCAGAGTCCATAATCGCATTACTGCGCTCAAAATTGCAGAGTCCTTTGACTATTGATGTGCATGTAAACATGCCCAGTGGAGTCCGTATCTGTCCTTTTGACAAACAGGATGAAGGGGAGGAAGGAAGGAAGGAAGGAACTCAGCTCATTGGGAATCGAAATGCAGCGGGCCCTTCGGAGGCAGCCAAGCGCGGCCCTGTCTCACACCTCCCGACCGCGGCTAATCAATCACGACAGCCGGTGTGCACACCTCGGGCGTTGCCACAGTAACAGACAAAGTAGGTCGATAACGGAATATTGAGCGGAGTGTCCTTATTTTACTCCCCCACCCACCCACACCTCTCACCTCACCTCTTCCCCCCATGAGGAATCTAACTGCCTTATGAAAAGTTATGAAGCGCAAAGTGTGGTGTCTGATCCACTTCCACGTCCTTGTGAAGAGCTTCGAAAAAAAGAACGAAAAAAAGTACAAAACTCCAAACCAAGTGAGTCGGAGGGGGTTGATGCCCAGCCTGAGGATTTATGTCCCCTCCCAACGACCAACCTGGTGATGTTAGGGCTATGAATTAAAATACGCAGCCTTAGCACTTTGTTGAATGAGGCGAGAAAAGAAATCCCTCTGAAGCAGCATCACTCCGGGAGGAAGCTTGTGGCGATACATTTATTGGCTCAAATACAGTGTATAGCATTCCTTACAGTTCTTGGGAATTGAGTCGGAAGGAAAAAAAGAACAAAACTCTTGAATACCTCCCTCAGCATGTCGGGTTCTAACTTTCAATCGGCGCTAGTAATACTCCTCGTAGTTCTTGGGGTTGAGGCAGTAGAGGATCCCTCCGCCGAAGGAGAAGATGGTCCCTCCCCAGGCCAGGCCGTAGCCCCAGTTGAACTCGTGGTAGATCCTCAGGTTGATGCTCTCGATGAACTTGATCGGGTAGAGGACCAAGCTGCAGGCCTGGAGGACAACTGGGGGAGACGAGCAGACGGTAAGTCCAAGGCAAGGTATCATTTCTTAAAGGGGGCAATGTATCATTTCTTAAAGGAGGCAAGGTATCATGGTATCATTTCTTAAAGGGGGCAAGGTATCAAGGTATCATTTCTTAAAGGGGGCAAGTTTCTAAAGCCCATTATTTTTGCCTATATAGCAACTGTGTGTTGACCCTCTGTATGAAATGTTTTATGTTTATATATGCACTGTGCAATTTAGCAATTCAAAAACAGTTGTAGAATTGAACAAATATGTGAGTCAACATAGAAAGATGTTGGTCCTCTTTTCTTCCACAGTAGGGGGTCACTATTTAAATTGTATATCGATTACTAGTTATTGAATTAAAGGGATATTCTGAACAAACGTTCTCTAATGTAAAGGTTTGCTGCACATTTTAATGAGATTGGGTTAATGGGATTGAGTCAAATTCACTTTTTTCATTCACATTTCTCAGCAGTCACGTACAAAACACTTTAGAAATATTTTTTTAAAACTACCAAAATTAGCATTGACTGGGTCGAGAAGAGAGTCAAGAGCCCAGAGGGAATGTTATTTAGCTCTCTTCAGTTTGTTCATTTTGGAAGCGCTAAATAAATCAAACTTGATCGGGCAAGAAGCGAAGGGAGGGAACGATGGTGGAGAAGAAGAGGAAGAGACGGGGAGAGAAACAGAGGTGGACTTCAGTGTCAAAGGAAACAGGATGACTTTTGGGAGGGAAAAGGGGAACAGGGGACAGGGCAGAGACATAGATGTTTAAAAAGGGAGGGGGGAGCTGGATGGCAGTGGAACAAAGGAGAGCACATCAATGGTTATTTCTTCAAAGAGAATTCATCTTGTGGGAACATAAACAAGCTTTGGCACTTTCCTGCATTAAAAAAACAACAACACGGAGTGTATGATTTCCAAAAACACGCAAATATTAACACAGAAGATGTGAAAAACTGCTTTAAAGGGGTATTAGTTGTCTAGTGGTGTGTTTGTGATCTATCGTTCACTAAGGGGTCTCTTTATCGTCCACCCCAAACACACTTTGCCTCCGTGCTCTGCTTTTAAGATATTGCTTATGGAGGCTTTTTGACAGGTAGGGTTTTTGAATTGTTTCTATGTCAAATAGAATTTCTAAGCTCTAAAATGATATATTCAATAATGATTTGTGCTTGAAGTATTGATTATTTTTTAATCAAAGAGTTTTTCAAAGTAAAAGGCTTCTCTAAAGTGTAATGAGTGGTACAGGCACATTTGGGTTCCAATCCATGGTGTAGAAAACGATGAACAACGTAATCCAGTTTGAACAAAGAAGTTTGTTTTCTACACTTCTTGTGGTTTCCTGAAAGTAGGATCAGCCTTTTAAAGGCACTAGCATTGTTAATATTTTAAAGCCACAGTCAATATGGGATCGTCTTTCAGATTATTTCTTTTATTCTGAAGTTTGTAGCAAAATGAGGCAATCCTGTTAGAAATGTAGTATCAGTGCATTATTGTCTGCCACAGTATCTTTATCATAGTATCACTGGTATTGATACTTCTCCAGTTAAACAATACTGACTCCAATTGATAATTTTTCTGACCAGATCTATATATAGTTGTGTGCTCTTTGATTTAATGCACCGTGTAATTGGTTGACAACCGATACCGCCTGCCCCGCACACGGCTCTGAACATGCAGATGTCTGAGCCAGCGGCTAGAAGCAAATGGTGCCAACAGCAGCCAACATTAATGGCTGACAAAGCTATCAGTTCTTGAAATCCTTTAAGTACATTAGTGTTTAGGTGCAGGTTTACAGGTGAGATGCCGCTGCAGTAATATCAGTTATTTTGGCCATCCATCTGGAAGCAAAAGTCATATTAATTCTAAGACAAGGATAGGTGACGGTCATTGGAGCACTTCCAAAAAAAAAAAATCAAGAATCTCATTTTAAATTCTTCTCACCTACAATGCCTTGATTGGTGATGCACCATCATATCTTAAGAAGCTTGTAGTACCATATTGCCCCACTAGAGAGCTGTACTCACTAAATGCGGGACTACTCGTGGTTCCTAGAGTCTTCAAAATTAGGATGGGAGCCAGAGCCTTCAGTTATCAAGCTCCTCTTTTATGGAACCAGCTTCCACTTTCAGTCCGGGAGGCAGACACAGTCACCTCATTCAAGAATAGACTTAAGACTTTCTTTTTATAGTGCTTACAGTTAGGGCTGAATCAGGTTTGCCCTGGTCCAGCCCCTAGATATGCTGCTATAGGCTTATAGGCTGCTGGGGGATGTTTTAGGATACACTGAGCACCTATTTCCTCTTCTCTCTCTACTTATGGATGCATTTACATCTCGCCATTGCACCTTACTAACTCTGCTTCCTCCCCGAGTCTTTGTGACTTCATGGACCCTGCGGATGCGCCCCGCCCCCCTCCTCTCTATCTCTTTCTGTTTCATGGATTGTGGAGGTCCATTCATACATTGTCATATTCATTTAATGTGTTTATGTAACTCTGTAATGCTGTTCATTCTGTACACATGACATCTATTGCATCTGTCCATCCGGGGAGAGGGATCCTCCTCTATTGCTCTCTGAAGGTTTCTTCCCTTTTTTCCCAGTGAAAGGTTATTTTTGGAGAGTTTTTCCTGATGCGATGTGAGGTCCTGGGACAGGGATGTCGTATGTGTACAGATTGTAAAGCCCTCTGAGGCAAATTTGTGATATTGGGCTATACAAAATATACTGAATTGAAAATGTGTGTATATATATATATGTGTATGTATGTATATATATGTGTGTATGTATGTATATAAGATTTAAATGTTTGGATTTGAATAAATTAAACACCACTTGGAAGCTAGTGATGTAAAAACCTATTTCAGTGAATTTACAGTGGGAGGAAATATGTCTGGAACCTGAGGCTCTTCTCACATTGTACCTCTCTATTTAAGCTGGAAATGGCACACTCTTTGCTTTGTTGAAGCTAAAGACAGAAAAGCTTCTCATTAGCCACAGCCTGCAAAATGATTATATGAATTTAATGGTTTAATTCCAATCCGTTTATGCATTATCTATTCTCATACATGCTTTTAAGGTATTTTTACTGGATGAGAAGACTCCCGGTTCATAAGAAATCAATGTTATTTCTAAATCTCTACACGGGCACTTCAAGTAAGATTTCCTCTTTAGTGCCGTAGAGTTCACTTCTGTGGTTTGCACAGTATGATTCAGAAGGCAACACATCCAGTTTTGCAAATTTAAACCTTTCATGGCTAAAAAAATTAATTCTCCAATTATTCCGGGAGGTTGGAAATGGGGGAAATGTGGAAACTTGACGGTTGTCCAACTTGAGATTTGGGGCTGACTGGGGAAATTAAAGGGAGAGGCGTGACCCCGCCGGGCCCGACTCATAAAAATAGGATTCTCTCTAAGTGAAGAGAAAGGAGTGTGTGTGTGTGTGTGTGTGTGTGTGTGTGTGTGTGTGTGTGTGTGTGTGTGTGTGTGTGTGTGTGTGTGTGTGTGTGTGTGTGTGCTTATTTAATGATAAGGATTATAATTTAAATGCATGTCACTTTCCAATGTGCTTACCCTGCAACCTTCCAGTTACCTTGTCTAAATTGGCTAATTGTGTGTGTCATTAGGTGTGTGCGTGTTTTAGCGCATAATGAACGCGTGGCCCTCGACCCAGGGCTGTGTGTGCGCTGACCTGCTGCGAAGAGCATGAAGGCGACAGGTGTGTAGAATCGGCGTCTCGTGCCGATGCACACGGCAACCAGAGCGACCAGGAACGACATCAGCACCAGGGCTCCACCCCCTAGCAACAGTGCCAGCGTAGCAACCTGCCAATCTGGAATGGAGGTGGTTAGGAGGGGGATGAAAGGAGGAGAGGAAATGAAGAGAGGAAAGTGAGAAAAGTAAGTCAGCACGAGAAGGCAACGTGCATGCAACATGTCGCATACAAAAAAATGAAATTTAAAAAACTGTCATGAATAAATGCAACATTGCGGAACCAAAAAATGAAATTTACGAGACCTCGAGGGTGGCCTGGGAGTAGAGATGGAGCCGCAAGAGACATATTATTTTATTTGACATTCATTGCCTTTTCCACCATCAAGTATGTTGACTAAAGGGCGAACAAGGATGGAAGTAGAGAAGGTTTAATAAAGGAAGGGGTGAAGAATGAAATAGGATGAAGTCTTGAGGAGGAAGGATAGAAGGAAGAAAGAAGAGAGAAAAGGGATTGGAAGTGGAAGGGAAGGGAAGACATGAGAAATGAGGCGGACAGAAGGAAAAGAAGGACAGAAGGGAAAAGAACGACGGTCAAATTAAGGAAGTATGAACACGTACAGTAAGGGTGAAATAAAAACAAGGAAGTGAGAGGCACATTGGGGAGTAAAGTTTGGAAAGTGAAAGGAAAGAGAGGGTGTGGTGAATCAAAGGATATAGAAATGAGGCAAGATGACAGGAGGATAAAGATGAAGGAAGGATGGATTGACAAAGGACGGACTAGGTTAAGTGAAAGAGAGGAAGGGAATGGGATGAGAAGAGTACGGAATAAAAGCAATGCTTAAAAAACTAAAAGGAACAAAGAAGGTTGAAGAAGGGGAGAAAGGAAAGAGGTAATGGGGAGGAAAAGTGATGCCATTAGGGAAACATTTAGAGAGAATAAAGGAGCAAGGTTGAAAGAAAGGGAATGTAAAGAAGGAAGCAGAGGGGAATGGGGTAAGGAAGGATAACAAGATAAAAGAGGAGACACATGCAAATAGAGATGCACCAACATGACGTTACAAGGACAAAGGGGGGGAGGAGGAGGTTAGGAGGACGTGATGGGGCTGGGGCCAGAGCAGCGCAGAGTGAAAGTAATGAAGAGCGAGAGAGGGAGAGCACTTAGTATACCTGAGCTGACAAAAAGCCTCGGCTAAAAAGCTTCACTGGCATGTTATCAAAAATCTGTCCGCTTTTATATATAGGGAGCAGTGTGGCTTCATGCGCACTGAACCAGAACACACACACACACTGATACGCGCTCACATAAAACCACACCCAAAATAGGTACTATTATCATGTCACACTCAGGCGTCAACAAAGGTTGACGCCTGAGTGTCAACAAAGGTTGACGAATTGTCTTATAACTTGCATTATCTCTACTGACCAGCAGGGGGCGACCCCTCCAGTTGCAAAGAGAAGTCTGATTGTATAGAAGTCTATAGGAAAATAATTTCTCACTTAATTTATTCCCTCAGTAAATGAGTTTATTGCATCAATATTTAATTTCAATTCTTCTTCAATACAGCATGATGTTCATTTAGTAAATGATGGTCCATTTCGAGTCAAATAGACCATAAAGCGGAGTTTGCTTGAGGGCGGGCTTACTGCGATTGACAGGTCGTTGCCACTACCAGATCTGTATACACCGTCTCTAAATCACTCCTCCGCAAACAACATGACAACAGACGTAATTCAAGGTGGCGACGGTGAAATCAGCGAACTCGAGGCTTCAAAAACTTCATTCTACAATTCAATGGGTGACAACATCCACTTCTTACATTCAGGCACACTCAAGATTGACCTCTACCTCGCTAGCTAGCTTAAAGCTAATTTCTTTACAGTCAGGACTTGGGCACATAACAAATAACATAACTTTTCTTTATGTCTGAACAACCTTTAGGGCCTTGTCACGAATTAGATGTCACAGCAAAACGATTCCATGTGTCTTCATGTAATATGTGGTTCTAGAACCTCGATGTGAAGTGACTACACACAGTTGGCAAACTAGCTGTAGCTGGCAAACTAGCTGTAGCTGGTGAGCTAACAAGCTAGCCAGCCAGAAGCGTACGAGTGGTAGTGAGAGGAGGTAATCATGAATGTGTTAGGAACTGGTTACTGTGTTCACAGACGGACATTCTTTCCTCTGAAAGTTGAGTTGTGTTCGCGACCTGTCGAATACCTAGCTCGTTAGCTCAGTTGCTAATGGGACAATTATCTTACACAATCATCAGAACCCAAGGGTCAACAGCTCAACGGCCTAAAATAGTGTGCCAAAGTTCCCGATATTATTCCGATACATTGTGGGATCACGTTATAGATTTTATCAGGAAACAATACAGATGTGTACAGATGCAAAGCAGATTTCAATTAAATTTAGTTTATTTTATATAGCCCAATATCACAAATTACAAATTTGCCTTAGGGGGCTTTACAATCTGTACACATACAACATCCCTGTCCCAGGACCTCACATCGGATCAGGAAAAACTCTCTAAAAATAACCTTTCACAGGGAAAAAAGGGAAGAAACCTTCAGGAGAGCAACAGAGGATGATCCCTCTCCCCGGATGGACAGATGCAATAGATGTCATGTGTACAGAATGAACAGCTTTACAGAGTTACAACACATTCAATGATTATGACCGAAATGTATGAATAATTAGTTGTAGGCATATGCACAGTAGCACAGTAGTTGGCATCAACGGTATACTACAGGGCTGTTGAAGTGGATGTATTTAGTATTTTACAGCACGGCTATTTAGGCTGTGTCAATTTACTTCTCAAGTCAGGTAAAAAAGAAAAAAGCTCATGAAAGATGAATGGTGGAGGTGAGATATTAAGAAAATGAGAGGCAGAGGTGGATAGTGGGAGGCATAGAGGAAAGGAGGAAATTAAAGATGAGAGAGGGGAGACAGTTGGAAGGAGAGAAGATAGAGAGAGCAGATAGGAGAGATAAAAAGCATCTTATATTAAGAACATTCTCCATCTTGAAGGATGCTGCTGATTAGAACACTAATTCAGTTTCAATATAATGTTTCATTGGAACAAGATATTCCTGTAGTTTCTATTTCCCAGGCTCTGCATCTATTTGCTTCATGTTTGAGGTAAAGCACTTCAGGCTAAAATTCTTTTTTTCCCTTGAAGTCGGCTCAACAAAAAGCAACTACAATTATGTTGCCCCCCTGAAGAGTTGTCCCAAAAAACATTGCCCTGTAAAAAAAGTAATGCAACAAGGACAGATGTATGGAGGTGGAGGGTTAAATTAAAAGGCTCTCAGGAGGATCAGGTGGTGCACCGTCCTTTCATATTTAACTTTCACATTCCCCTCAAAGCGCAGAGCTGCTTTCACAGCTGCCCTCTGTGGAAGCGGACAATCAAATGGCAGCGTGAAAGCGAAAGGCATCAAATAACCAATCAAAACTAATGTCAGCAGCCATGGTTCAGTGAGAATCCCATCTCTCTGTCTATCAGACACACACACACACATTTAGCCTGTGTTTTGTCAATGGAAAACATTATACAAAATGTGTATGTCAGACTTGTAGGACCTCAAAAAGTGTCTTTTTAAAATAAACCTTCATGTTCACTAGAAATATACAGTTTAGCATTCAGTGTCTTTTCAAAATAAACTTCCATTGTAGGTTTCAAGGGCACAGGTTTATAGACTGTACCAATATCTGAGGGAACTTGTTATCTTTGGAGAGAACAGACACACAGGAGCAGAAGTACTTGTTGACCAGCATGGAGAAATTCTCTTTGGGTGTGGACAGCTTGATTACGAGGTCCAGACCTCAGTGATTTTTTCCTGGACTGTTTCTGAAACCGCTTGAAACTGACAGCTATCAATAAGACAGCTATCCGTGGTGTGAGGTGACTAGCAATTTATACAGAAACACAGTCATAAAACTAAAATCAGTGCAGTGTTTGTAGATATTATAGAAAACTGATGACGCTCTGTTCTGCAATTCTTTAATGTTATTGGATGTAATCTTGGATTTCACTAGCAGACAGTCCAGCTCCTGATGATGTAATATTGAGTTGGCCTATATCTTTTACAATTGAAATGGGGCTTCTGGAATAGTTTTATTTTACTAGCACAACAAATTACTAGTCAGCTGGAACCTAAAACCACCAATTAGTCAACCAATTGATTGAGAGGGTATTCCGAGCAAACAACATTAAATTAGAAGAGTTGATATAGAGGAGAATACATATTTGAAAGCAATACAGAAAGCCTTACTGCACTGTATTACATTATATTTTAATATTTTGATTTGTCACCTGGCACCTGAATTATGTGTGTCCTTTACATGAATAAAGACTTTTCCACAATGAATTGGTGCATAGAGATTTACTAGAGTGCAGGAATTCAACTGTTTGACACTGAAACATGTTCTGGGAGAGGAACCCCCGGACCCCCCACTTTAAGTGTCCCCACATGTTGAAATGAAACGAATGCCCTTGGTACATTGATTGAGTTTTTAGGTTTATTGTGTTAGGTTAAATATTAGTACTTTTGTTACATAAAACAAGTGTGTTTGTCATGTACGTTACAAACGTGGAGTTGAGTCTGTGATATACCACATACATAAATCAGTAGCTAAATGGATTCAGTATGGAGGAACATATGTAATAAAAACTCGTCCTGCTGAAAGGTTTCGAGCTTCATCCCAACTCATACACATACTGAAATCTTTACTTCTCCACTACGATCGTAGTAAATCACTTTTCTAAAGTGAAAATAAAATGTTAAACATGTACGTAAATTTGTAAATTAAAAGATAATCTTAATGTTGTGAACACAAGAAAACAACACGTGGCATCACGTTGTTCTCACTTGAAAGTTCTATGTTTTCTTATTCTACGTCATCACACTCAGAGAGCCTTTTCTCTGAGTGTCTTACATTGATACAGACGGGTGTACCACACACCGAGGGGCGTGACAAGGTGTTATGCTATTTGACCCCCCTCATTTGATGTGGTTCAGCTACATTTGAATCACAGTCTTAAAATGCATTCAATCAAAGATGAATTTATTAAACAAGCTTGTCAGTATTGGAAAAATGCATCCAAAGGTAATGTAATTCTCTCTCACGCTGTCATACATATACAGTCACTGCAACTGTTGCAAATACCTTGCTCTCTCTCTCACACTCACACTGGTTGTTTTCATGACTTGCTGATTAGCGCTCGCACCAGTTTCTCACACACAGACACACACTGTGCTGCTCAGTGAACCTTCCTCACTCACGCAGAGAGAAAGACCTCTCGCTGTAATATGACTGTTGGCCATGTGACAGGATTACTGCACTGCAGTGTCACATTTTCTTTTCTTTACTGTAAAGCCTTTCCAAGCTGTCACACTAGCTGCTGTAGTACTTTGGGTTCCTGAATCCAGAACATATCCCACCAGCCCTGTACAGCAGCTGGAAATGTAAAATCCTTAGACTGTATGGAAAAGGTGTGTGTAGTCACCGAGACGTCACCAGTTAGCAGTGGTGTATAAAGTACCCAAAAGCAATACTTGAGTAAAAGTAAAGATACCGTACTGCAAAAATGACTCCAGTAAAAGTGTCACCTATGAGAATACTACTTGAGTACAAATCTTAAAGTATCTGATATTTACTGTACTTAAGTATCAAAAGTAATTTACTGATATTAAAGTAAGTATTGAAAGTAAAAGTACAAGTAAATGCTGTTCATAAAAAAGCAAAGGGTCAGAATTTTGAGAATTATAAGTGCTGTGGCCACCATGACCAAGGACAAGGAGTTGTGTTGAACATAATTGGGTTGGCTGTGATCCATCCAGGAGCAACAATGTTCAACATAATATATTGTACATAAGTATACTTTTGTATACTTTTGAACTTATCATCATAATTCTCAAAAATATGACACTATGAAGAAGTTGTATTCCGACGGCCCTGCTAACCACTGACCGACAGTCGCCATAAAACATTTCTCGCAAATATAGCCACGGGTGTTGGTCTTCGTCACCACCGTTATTTGTTGCGGGAGTAGCATGTGCTTCCATTTCTGCTTCCAACATGAAATCAGTTATCTACTCATGTAGCTAGTCGCTAGCTAAGTTATCATCCTGGGCATCACAGGAAATCAAAAAACCGCATCTCTGACAGCACTTGTTTGCAATTGCGCTATAACGTAATTAACCAACTTGCAAGCTAGCATCACTGATCCACCAAACCTGCTTGCTTGGAGTCTGTGTTCCACCACAGTGCCCGACATTGGTCCCATGATTCACTTTTTTTCGAAAGATAGATTTTATTTTGTAGCGAATAACGAAGTGTCAGGATCTGTAGTGTTGTTTCGTGTTTCCTGTCTTATTTTGAAGTCCTTGTCTCTCGTGTCCTCTGTTTCTCTTCACTTCCTGTCCCTGTGATTGTCTGCCCTGTTCCTGATTGTTTCCTCCTGTGTCCAATCACCTGCACCAGCCCTCTGTATTTAAGTCCTGTTCATGTCATTCCCCTTTGTCGGTTCGTCTTGTCTAGATCGTGGAAGATCTTGTGTGCATGTTTTGTATCCTGGTTTTTTGGAATCCTGTTTTGGAATCCTGTTTAGCAATAAAAGTTGCTTTTCCATCGTTGACGGCGTTTGGGTCCTGTCCTGTCGAGCTGCACATAACAGAACGAACCGACCAAGAATGGACCCAGCCTACAACCCCTTCGAAGGGACCCGCTTGGCCTATGGGGGCCCTCGTAGCCTCCAGAAAGGGAACTACAACCCCCATAGGGTCTCGGCACCAAACCCCTTCGAAGGGACCCGCTTGGCCTATGGGGGCCCTCGTAGCCTCCAGAAGGGGAACTACAACCCCCATAGGGTCTCGGCACCAGACCCCTTCAACGGGACCCGTTTGGCTTATGGGGGGCCTCGTAGCCCCAGGGGCAGAGGTCACCCAGGCCCAGCCCCGGAGTGGGGGGCGCAAACCTCCGGACCGCGTCGGTGGAGGGTTCCGGCTGCCGCCTCTGTGCCGCAGACTACTCCGGTTCCCGCAGTCGCCTCCGTGCTGCAGCCCTCGCCCGTTCCTGTTGCCGCCTCCGTGTTCCGGCCAACCCCAACTTCCTGGGACCTATTGGACTTCCGGCCGGCCCTTGCTTCCTTTGCCTTATCCCAGGACGCTTTCCGGGACATGATGGAGTCCCTCCGAGCGTTAGACATGGTCCTGCTTCGGCCGCAGTCTACGCCGGTTCCTGCAGACGCTGCGCCGCAGTCAATGCCGGTTCCTGCCGACGCTGCGCCACAGTCCACGCCGCAGTTTCGTGTCCCGTCGGCGCCCCGGCCGATCCCAGCTCCTCGTGTCCTGTCGGCGCCCCGGCCGACTCCAGCTCCCCGTGTCCTGTCGGCGCCTCGGCCGATCCCAGCTCCTCGTGTCCTGTCGGCGCCCCGGCCGACTCCAGCTCCCCGTGTCCTGTCGGCGCCCCGGCCGACCCCAGCTCCCTGTGTCCCGTCGGCGCCCCGGCCGACCCCAGCTCCTCGTGTCCCGTCGGCGCCTCGGCCGACCCCAGCTCCTCGTGTCCCGTCGGCGCCTCGGCCGACCCCAGCTCCTCGTGTCCCGTCGGCGCCTCGGCCGATCCCAGCTCCTCGTGTCCCGTCGGCGCCCCGGCCGACCCCGGCTCCTCGTGTCCCGTCGCCGCCCCGGCCGTCCCCGGCTCCCCTTGTCCTGTCGCCGCCCCGGCAGACCCCGATTCCCCGGGTCACGTCGCCGCCCCGGCAGACCCCAGTTCCCTGGGTCACGTCGCCGCCCCGGCCGACTCAGGCTCCCTGTGTTCGGTCGCCACCCTGGCCGCTTCCTTTGACACGACCTACGGCTCCAGAGCCCGGTTCCCCTGAGCCCGGTTTTCCGGAGTCCGTCTGTCCGTCTGGTGACCGTCCTTCTGCCCGTCCCCCGGAGCAGGTCTATGTGCCTGGTGGCCATCCTCCTGTCCGTCCCCCGGAGCCCTTCCGTCCGCCTGGTGGCCGTCCTTCAGCCCGTCCCCCAGAGCCCTTCCGTCCGCCTGGTGGTCGCCCTTCTGCCCGTCCCCCGGAGCAGGTTAGTCCTCCTGGTGGCCGTCCTCCTGCCCGTCCTCCGGAGCAGGTCAGTCCTCCTGGTGGTCGTCCTCCGGCCCGTCCCCCGGACTTCTTCTGCCAGGCTTTTGGTCCCGCCTCCGGCTCCCCTCCACCCACCCTGGGGGACTGTGTTGGGTCGTCTGGAATCCGCCCCTTGAGGGGGGGGTTATGTCAGGATCTGTAGTGTTGTTTCGTGTTTCCTGTCTTATTTTGAAGTCCTTGTCTCTCGTGTCCTCTGTTTCTCTTCACTTCCTGTCCCTGTGATTGTCTGCCCTGTTCCTGATTGTTTCCTCCTGTGTCCAATCACCTGCACCAGCCCTCTGTATTTAAGTCCTGTTCATGTCATTCCCCTTTGTCGGTTCGTCTTGTCTAGATCGTGGAAGATCTTGTGTGCATGTTTTGTATCCTGGTTTTTTGGAATCCTGTTTTGGAATCCTGTTTAGCAATAAAAGTTGCTTTTCCATCGTTGACGGCGTTTGGGTCCTGTCCTGTCGAGCTGCACATAACACGAAGGTTTCAGGGGAAATGTAAAAGTATCAGTTTTCTTTGCAAAATGAAGTGAAGTAAAAGTGAAAGTCAACAGAAATATAAATAGTAAAATACAGATTCAAAAAAATGACTTAAGTACAGTAACAAAGTATTTCTACTTTGTTGCCCGATGGTTATGTGGACTGTCGTTTTAAGGCCTCGCTTTGGGCCATCGTGATCTTACTTGCAGTCGCCATATTGTTTTTTCGTAGTCGCCATATTGGTTTTTGGCAGTCACCATCTTTGTTATTGACCATCGGCATCTTGGGTTTTGGCCGTCAGCATTTTTTGTTTTCCGGCATTGCCTTCTCTGCTTCTCGCCATTTAGTTTTTTGCAACCTTAAGTGAACTGAGAGGGTGGAGCTAAGTACAACAGAATAAGACATTTTTAGACGACCAAAATGTTTCGTGAACTTAAAGCACACTTTTTTTTTTAAACGCCACGGTATAGCAACCTGTCAATCACAAGGTAGCGACGCTAAAGCATAACCTGCTTTATGGTCTATTTGACTCTAACTAGGACCATTTATTAAATTCATGCTGAAGAAGACTTGAATAAATCAAGACATAAGTATAGTTATTTTATCATAGACTTCTATACAATAACTTCTTTTTGCAACCACAACCTGATGGCCAGTAGAGAGAATGCAAGTTTAAGGCTTTTCAGCATTGGCTTCACTCTTTGGAAGGTTGCCACTTAAATCAAGAGTACAGTACATACTGTATCTTCGGCTTTCAGTGCATTATACTTTCCATTCTGTAGCCAGGTTTGTATTAGCACCTGGCTACAGAATGTGTTCACCATTTCCTGTTATCACTTTTAAAGACGCAAATAAAGTATCATTGCAACTAATGAAGCTCAAGCAGAAGTTCAGTCATGAAGACACTCTTTACACTCCTGTTCATTCATAATTTCAGTCTCTAATTCCCTGCAATTACTCCATCAGCTGATTGTGGGGCGTGCACATTAAATTAACCAATCAGATTCTGCGCAGTTTCTGTAAGCCAATCACATCACTGTTGTCAAACTTTAAAATAGGTTCTCCTCTCTGCTGCTGTCAGTTCTCATTTCATCTCAAACAGATGTGACCCTCTTACCCCCCAGGCTCCTCCAGTCAGCATCCAATCCTGCTCCTCATTCATCATCGTGTTACAGCAGGACTCCAGGGGGGATTCTGCCTTAGCAGATATCAGCATCACAACCCTTTCCTTATCCTAATTCAGGATGGAGTCCAATCGCCAAAGACTTTGCACTATTCAAATATATGCAATTGTAATAAATTATTGTTAAACTCTATACAAGTCCCTCCTGATTGAAATAATCAAAAAATAAATAATTGATTATTCTACTGATTGCTTTGATTCAATTTATTGTTTAATCTATAAAATGTTATATGTTATAGAAATAGCTTTAGCTAACTGGGTTTCCCAGAGACTAAAGTGGTGTTCAAATATCTGATTAATATAATATCTGTCTGACCAACTTACCAAACTTTATTCAAATTACAGTAACATCAAATGTTGATGGATTGATCAACTAATTGTTTAAGCTCTAACGTAAACTTAAAGAAAAGGAAAATGATAACAATCTGTAAATCACAGTGGATTTTAAAACCCGCTGAACCCCAAATCCCGCCGGCTGGATGGAAAAGCATGTTTTCTTTAAAGACTCGCCGTAGCACGGCGATTTATGATTTATGGCATTGTTATTTGTTATTCTGCACAAAACATATGGAATTCTCTCTGCTCTCGCCATGGTTGTACCGTTTCCAGACTTGTATACACTAATGAAAACACTGTATAAATAAACCAAAATATGGCAAATAAACCTGAAAATAAGAGCCTGTCTCCAAGTGAACACGGCGGATGAAAGTTTAAAAACAAGAGGTTTATCCAGAAAAAACTTATATAATAACTGCAAGCTAACACCAGAGGAATATACTGTAATTAAAATATTTAAGGCACATTTTGTTCTTCTATTATGTAATTTGTGTATTTTAAGACTTTTATATGTTGCCACATACTGCTGCTGTGATACTGTAAACACTGTAAAAGCTTGATTTGTATCCACCAAAAAGGTGTGTGTGTGTGTGTGTGTGTGTGTGTGTGTGTGTGTGTGTGTGTGTGTGTGTGTTGAGGATGGCAAGTGGGAGCTGTATGTTCTTGGCTATTCCCCTGTCTGCCTGTCCACCACAGAACTGAATGCCACATCATTTCCCATTCCCCGTTCAGCCGCTACAAATAGAACAGGTGTCTCCGGGGGGCTCGGCTCACTGCGAGGGGAGACGGAGTCAGAGGAGAGGAGAAGGGGATAAGAGAGGAGGAGAGGGAGAGAAGGAAAAAGGGGGGAGAGACTTGACCCTGGAGAAAGGGATGGTGAAATTACAAAGGGAAGATGATTGCAGTAGTAAATGTAACAATGAAGCCCTGAGGCAGGAGAGAAGGACAGGACGAATGGGAGAGAGTATCAAACAAAAAGAAGATGGGAAGAAGAAATGGGAGGAGGGTTGAGTATTGAGGACAAGACAATTCATTTTGAGAGTACAGATGAAAAAGGGTTGGGGGAGTAAAAGCAACGGACGGATCGATAGACCGATGAAGAAAGATGAGAGGGGCAGAGGAGCGAGGAGGCAGCATTCATGAAGGTTCCTTAGGTCCTTAGTGGTGACTGAGCTCAAATCAGTGACAACAAAGAATTTGAACGTGGGTCAAAAATGGCACTTCTTAGTTTGAATTGGTTTCAAATCACACCTTTCTACAAACTTGAGTACATCTTTTGGAATTTATATGTAATTAATGTGTTGAACAAAGCATGTGCAAAATTGACCGATAATCTGGAAAAGCTCACCAAATGGTTCCCATTACCCCATAACCAAATCCAACAGCCTGAAATCTGTCATGGTCAAGTCAATGACAAACATATTTGGTACCAATAGCCCCCAGTAATTTATTGTGCTTCTGTTTCATTTGAAGCCATGAAACAGATATTTTTTGTTTTCTAGATTGAGTGTGACATTTTGATATGTAAGAAAACAAAGAGGAATGGAGAAATAAAAAGGGTTTGTCGGAGGAGGAGCAGATGACAAAAGGAGGAGAAGATGAGTCGGAGGTGGTTGAGTCGGACAGGAGGAGGTTTGGGGGGTGGGGGGTGGGGTGAGAAGGAGGATAGTACTTGATCTCTGGTTGGCAGCTGACGATTGAAGTGTCGACTTGTGCCATCAATATCGAAAACTCCCATGAAATATGTAACATTGCTTCATCCATTTGTTAAAGTGATAGCCCTTTTGTCATTGTGGTTACATGAATTAATTCATGTTTGATGACGGGACAATTAGCGGAGGAGCCACAATGAGCAGCGGCTCAGCTTCTGATCTCTCACACACTGCTTCAGTGACTGGTTTAAAAGCCTTGCTTTTCCGTTGAGTTGCCAAGCAAATTTGTAAGCAAACCTTTGGAAAATGATTTCCATTAACTGATTTGGACCAAATGAACTCAGCTACGCTGACTGTAGTTTGGTCAGAAGTTGGTGGTGTCGGCTCCGCTTTAATGGCTGTAATCCACCAGTGAAACCAAGTAAGAAGAAGTAGACGCAGCCTCCATTTGGCAAAGGCGTTTCCATTTAAGGCAAAAACCAACTCAAGCAAGTGAAAAATGTTGTTTTGCACAATTGAGCATGTTTCATTGAATTTGACGGCCGCCAGGCCCCTCAGTGTTTATAACTTACGCTGAACACTAGGTGAAGGCCGAAGGGCCCTTTGCTGTTTAAGGAGTGAGATGAGCACTAGGGGTGCGATGGGCCCTCAGTGCATATAGCAAGCATAACACCTGGGTCTGCAACCCACCGGAGCGACGTCTTGAAACACAGAACCCAGACTCATTGAAAAAAAAAACATTCATGCCAACATCCGAAATGTGATTATGACTGTGAAACTCCACACCACTACGTTTCTATTTAAATTATTTTGAAGCGTCTAGGCTACTTCGGGGTTTCAAACACCCCAAAAATGGAGGGGTTTGGAAACGCTAGCGGGTTGGACTCGTAGTGTGAGTTGGCGGAAACGTAGATCTTTCAAAACGATGACGCAGACACCCGCTTTCGTTACCTGGTTGGGTTCTAAGCAGTCACGACGTGTTCTTCCTGAATTCGTCACGGAAGAAAACAAACAGCAACTTCTTTGACTACCGATCAACTACAAGTGACATGGATATCAGATTACAGGCATTGATGACCTTGTTGTCTACACTACCATCTGTTAAATGCAGTTAAATCCAGAATGTTATAATGCTACTCCTGCCGACATGTGGCGTGTCCAAGCGGACATTTGAGATCCCGGTTTGCTGCTTTGCGGAGGGCGACGGACACAAGATGGAGGACTTTCCTTTTCTTCTCAATGCTTATTTTGTTCTCGACAACTTTTCTTTCCACAAAATGTGTCTGTTTGACACATTTTGTTATAATCTTCTATAGAAGAAGATTATAGAGGACGATGTTCATTATCAAGTACACCATTTTTTAATACAATAACTAAAATAACTAAGCAAACAATCTACTTCCCGGTTACACCGGCACCATCATGCACGGTCATCATTTTGTTCTAAAATCTCGATTTTAAACAGAAACATATGCATTTTTGCAAAAGCGCCAAATATGAGACTTGGTAGCATTTGGCCATTTCGGTAAACTAATTTTTTTTTTAAAACTACACTGTACAAACACTTTCCCAAAAGGGGAGCCGGCACCAGCAGGTTATATATCATTTGTGTGTGTGTGTGTGTGTGTGTGTGTGTGTGTGTGTGTACAGGTCCTAAGAGAGGCGGTGTGGAGATGCAACAGAGAAATCAGAGTGTGACATAAAATATTCAGCTGGGCTTCAGAGGAGAATGTCCAGAAATAGGTCAGCTCAACGCGGTAGCCAAATACACACAAACACACACTAATGTACACACTGACATGCAGACCCCCCCACCACACACACACACACACACACACACACAATCATGATCCCATCCCACCCACAGAGACAGCACAGACTTAAAGACAGAGTGATGGTGGAATGGACAGATGAGTGGTGAATATAGAGGGGTGGAAGGGTGTATGACAGACAGACAAATATATAGATGGTGTCTGACAGTTTAAAGATTAGACAGTTTAAATTATTCCTTTTTAATGCCCCCAGGTGTAATTAGCACCAGTCAGGCCACAGTGGTAGTAAAGAAAGCCACTACCATCTCAATTAAAGTAACACCTGTGAACTCTGGTTTCCCTGGAAACCAATCCAACATCCGAGATCTACCCCTCCTTCCCCGCCCCAAACTGCAAGACCTCTCCTCTCCTCTCAACAACGAAGCTGTTTATCTCGACAACAAAAGAAGAGGGAAGCATCATAACATTTTTTTTTAAATGGAGCGAGACGGGATGAGCTCTGTATGGAGCCAGCACCATTTATTTTCTTTATTTCCTCCTGCTTTGAGAAAAGAATGAATTAGGCACAGGTAAGAGGCAACACCCAGGAGAGTTGGCGTCTCACTCTGTAATCTTGATGCTGATCATTGTGAGTTTTAACAGATTCTGCACGTTATAGCTCCTGAGCAGAAGACTTGTATTCCCCTAGAATAGGCTGACAGCATCAGTTGTAAACATGGTTTAGTCTCACAAATGGGAGAAAATCCTCATCATCCTACCATTCGAACAGTGATATGCCTTTTTTTCTTTTAACATAAATCAAACTTAAAATTGCACTTCAGAGCTGCAACTAACTTTTTACTGATTTTTTAGATTAAACATAAAATGCCAAATATTTCCCAGTCCAAGTTGAGATATTAAAATGACCCACAGATTAAAACTCAAAGATAATCAAAATATTTAAGCTGGAAGCACTTCACATTTAATTAGAAATAATGACTTGTGGATGATCACGGGACAGGACCAATGAAGCGTCTGTTATGATATTTTTGTATAGTAACTTCTGTTTCTAGTTTACCTGAACCCAGCGTGCTGCTGCACTGCCAGTTCTCGGTGCTTGCTGGCTTCCAGCAGGACTCCCACAGGGACAGGTAGTACTGGTCGTCGGCGGTCACCCACGCCGGACTCATCACGGCTCCCACGTCCAGGCACAGCGCCAGAAAGACGCACACCAGCCCGACCAGCTTCAGCGGCGTCAGCGGGGAGCCGCGCGCCGACTCGTCCGTCTCGGTGACAGCGGATGACATGGCGCGACTGGAGAGAGGCGAAGAGGGGTGGGGTGGGGGGTGTTTTTTGGGGGGGGTCGAAATCCCGGAGAGGATGCCGATGTGTGTGTGTGGATGTATTCCTTCCAGGCGGTGGGTGGATATTTGCGAAAGTCGGTCGGGGGTTGGGGGGGAGAGAGTGGGGGGCGGGGGGGAGGGAGAGTCTGAGCCGAGTGACGGAGCTGGTGCCGCCGCCGCAGCCGCCTGCGTTGCCCGGTAGACGGACGCTGCGCCTGTGGGCACCGCTGCTGCCGCGCACTTGAGATCTCCGCCGTTTACAGCGCTGACGTCAAGGCTCTCAGGGATCAGCAGGTGCTACAGGGTCCTAGAGAGAGAGAGAGAGAGAGAGAGAGAGAGAGAGAGAGAGAGAGAGAGAGAGAGAGAGAGAGAGAGAGAGAGAGAGAGAGAGAGATAGAGAGAGAGAGAGAGAGAGAGATAAGAACAGAAAAGAAAGGTCCTCGCTCATCAGGGCCGTAGCCAGATCAGGATGTGAGGAATCCAGAGGTTCAGAGACAAAAAACTGACAAACCTGCAAGCAAAGTAAAAACAAACAAACTGATCTCCTTACTTTAACGCCTAGTCTACAAGCCTATATTCTACTACACTGTACAATGTTTGTACTTCTGATGTGAAATCCCTTTTCCCACAACTTCTTTCATTTTAACATATTAAAAATATATCAATCTTATTTCTGGGTTTGTCAACCCAACAGGAGTGAAGTGTCCTAAAACTACTGACCAGCAGGGGGCGACCCCTCTGGTTGTATAGAAGTCTATAGAAAATATATACCCTCAGTAAACATTGTAAACATGAGTTTATGGTCTCAATCTCTAGTGTTAAGTCTTCTTCAATACAGCATGATGTTCATTTAGTAAATGATGGTCCATAATGGTCCAATTAGACCATAGAGCAGGGTATGCTTTAGGGCAGGCTTACTGATTGACAGATCACTGCCACTAACAGAGATGTACATCACTTCTCCGCTAAATATGGTAACTTTTGTTCCAAAAAACTTGATGGTGATTTTAATCAAAAGTGCAACGCTTCCAACTTTAACATTTCCAGGTTTTCTTAATCTTCTATGATAGTAAATTGAATATCTCTCCAGTCGTGGTGGATGGACAGGTCAAACAGGAGGACTTTGACTTAGCAGACTGCTTTTCCTGTTCGTAACATACGTAACGTACGTAATGTATCTTTACTTATATACGTAAGTTACAAACATTCTTATTTTAAAGGTACTCATGGAGCATTGTCAGCGAACCAAATCTTGCAAGTAATAATTGGTTTCCACAATGGATACCGACATTGTATCTCAGTGTGTATCACATGATGTCTATTTATGAAACAAAACAAAGTAAAACTTTGCTTCAAATGTGCATTCTCTCTGAGGCGTGAGCCCAGCGGTGTAACATGTAATGACACCCCCCCCCCAGGGAAACAAAAAGATACACCTTGAAAACCGTTATGGTAAGAACCTACAAGTGGGAAAACATTTAGGAAAGTTCACCACAGTAATATAAAAAATAAAAATTTCAGAGAAACGAGGAAATAAAAATAAAATAAAAGAATATATAATATTAACTCAGTTTTCACCATGGCAATGCCGATACAAAGCAAACGGGCTGCACATGCTATGAGCATGTGAGGCCTAAAGGCTGGTGGTAAAACTGATACCATTAACAGCTGATTCCCACTGGTTTAGGAAAATGTATCCTTTGAAATAATATACATGTTCTTACCCCATAAGCTATTTATACATGAGTTCAGAAAGAAAAGGGAAAAAAGCAAGATTTTTGATTAATTCTGAGATTATTCATTAAGGAGTTGCAGTTGAGTGAGAAGCAAAGAACAGCACAGAAAAAAGGAGAACAGACAGCGGAGAAAGTAGAAGGCAGATGAGGAATATTGTTTCTTCTGCATACTAATGACAAAGCCATAATGAGACAGAAGAGACTGAACAGGGGTGAGCAGGTTTAGGGAGGAAGAGAACCATCTATATGTTTATTAAACCAGAGAGAGAGAGAGAGAGAGAGAGAGATGGAAGGAATATATGGCCTTGTTTACTCTCCATCAGGACAACAATGAGCGATGATGAGAGGGAGACGGAAGGAGGCGGGGAGGAATGCAGGGGAGCAGAGGGGGAAGAGAGGGGAAGGGCAACATAGAGGTGAGAGAGATGAAGACAGAGGGTCTTAATGAATAGACTTACTGTTCATCAGTTATTCAGTTTAATAAGAACAAAACTGGAGACGCACTGCCTCTCACACAGAAACACCATCTTCATTCCCCTAAACATTTGTTTTGATCCAATAAATAGAAGTTCAATTGGAGCCATGTTGCTGAATAATGAAGGAATATGCTGATTTTGTTGCTCGACCAGTAACGATGTATATTTTGTTGATCGTGTTACACAGCCGACAATGTTTCTTTGTAGTAGAACACAACATCACATTAGAGTTAAAGTGAATCCAAAGCAAGACTCAGTTAAAATGTTATGTTATGCATGTGAGGGGATTCTGGTACTTTGTCAGTAAATTAAAAGCTACCAAGGACATGTTTGATTTTGATGTCCTTTATTGACGTTCAGTGGAAGAATAACAAAGGTACTCGACAAACTGCATCTATGTTCCTTTTGAGCGGACGTGTCCAGTCTGTGCTCAGTACATGCAGTACATGTCTTCTGCGGATTGTAGCTGGATGAATAACTACAGGGACAGTCAGAGATGTTCGCTGAAGTTCTCACTCAGATCCTCACCCTAAATGTGTCAAGTCCTCAAGATACAGAAAATGCTTACCTGGATTTTTTGGGGGAAATAACCTTCTTTAGTTTCATGTTATTAGATCCAGGGCTATTTTTAAATTGTGCATTTGTATATATTTATTAGCCACAGACGTGACTAAATATGTGCATTTGTTGCTGCTAAGTATATGTGTGAGTCGGAACGGAGAGAACGCAAACGTAATTTGGCATTTTAAGAGTTGCAAAGAAGAGACAGTCAATTTTTTGGACTAAAAAGAATGTATTATCAGCTAACACAAACATGTTAAAAAATAGTCATATAGCTCCTGCAAGAGCTTTAAAATCTCAGTACCCTTCTGGCCAACTTTGGACCAGGAGCCTCACTGAACTATCTAATGAAAAAAGCAGGACATCTTAGTTGGTACATCTCACCATCTCACTCAGTGTGGGCTCAGCTGTAAGATCAGAGGGTGAAGGCACAGCTTGTACTTTTAAAAAAGAGTATGTAATAAATATGTCTGCCAGTTATCTATGTAGCCCACATTGTTCTGGTGCTGCTGAAGAACTCCACTCGTGTGTCGTCTTCAGGAAAGTCTGTGAAGACACAAGGGTAGAAGAGGCGGAAGGTCTGGTTAATAAAGGGAGGTAACATTTGCATAGATTACAAATGCAAATGTGGTCGACTTTGTAATTGTATCATCTGATCTGCGGCCGTATGTCTTGGACACTCGGGTGAAGAGAGGAGCAGAGCTGTCAACTGATCACCACCTGGTGGTGAGTTGGATCAGATGGCGGGGGACTCGGCTAGAGAGACCTGGCAAGCCCAAACGTGTAGTGAGGGTGAACTGGGAACGTCTGGCAGAGGATCCTGTCCGGGAGGTCTTCAACTCCCACCTCCGGAAGAACTTCTTACAAATCCCGAGGGAGGCTGGGGACATGGAATCCGAGTGGACCTTGTTCAAAGCCTCTATTGTGGACGCGGCTGCTCGGGGCTGTGGCCGGAAGGTCATCGGTGCCTGTCGTGGCGGAAACCCGAGAACCCGGTGGTGGACACCGGGGGTGAGGGAAGCCGTCAAACTGAAGAAGGAGGCCTTTCGGGCCTGGCTGGCCCAGGGGTCTCCTGAAGCAGCTGACGGGTACCGGCGGGCCAGAAGGGCTGCAGCGGCGATGGTCGTGGAGGCTAAAACTCGGGCATGGGAGGAGTTCGGGGAGGCCATGGAGAAGGACTTTCGGTTGGCCTCAAGGAAGTTCTGGCAAACCATCCGACGGCTCAGGAAGGGAAAGCAGGGTCTACCCCAGGCTGTTCTCAGCAGGGGGGTGGGGGGGGACTGCTGACCCGGACTGGGGACATCGTTGGGCGGTGGAAAGAGCACTTTGAGGAACTCCTAAACCCGGCCAACATGTCCCCCGGAGAGGGGGCAGCGCCGGAAGACTTTGGGGTGGATTCACCCATATCCCTGCCAGAGGTCGCTAAGGTAGTCAAAAAGCTCCTTGGTGGCAAGGCGCCAGGGGTGGATGAGATCCGCCCTGAGATGCTGAAAGCGCTGGACATTGTTGGGCTGTCTTGGTTGACACGCTTTTTCAGTGTCGCATGGGGGTCAGGAACAGTGCCCATGGACTGGCAGACCGGGGTGGTGGTTCCCATCTTCAAGAAGGGGGACCGGAGAGTGTTCTCGAACTATCGTGGTATCACACTGCTCAGCCTCCCAGGAAAAGCTTATGCCAGGGTGCTGGAGAGGAGGCTCCGACCGCTTGTCGAACCTCAGATTCAAGACGAACAGTGCGGATTCCGTCCCGGTCGTGGAACAGTGGACCAGCTTTTTGCCCTCGCAAGATTACTGGAGGGGTCCTGGGAGTTTGCCCAACCAATTTACATGTGCTTTGTAGACCTGGAGAAGGCTTTCGACCGGGTCCCTCTGGGTTTTTTGTGGGGGGTGCTGCGGGAGTATGGGGTGCCGGACCCGTTGGCACGGGCCATCCGGTCTCTGTACGCCTGTAGTAGGAGCTGTGTTTGTCTCCTCGGTAGTAAGTCAGACACGTTCCCGGTGGGTGTTGGCCTCCGCCAGGGCTGCCCTTTATCACCGGTCCTGTTCGTGACCTTCATGGACAGGATATCTAGGCGCAGCCAGGGGGCGGAGAGGATCCGGTTCGGGAGTCTCGGGATCACTTCTCTGCTGTTTGCGGATGATGTGGTCCTGTTTGCCTCCTCGGACTGTGACCTCCAGCATTCACTGCGGCGTTTTGCAGCCGAGTGCGAAGCGGCAGGGATGAGAGTTAGCACCTCCAAATCTGAGGCCATGGTGCTCTGCCGGAAACTGGCGGATTGCTCCCTCCAGGTGGGGGCAAACTGCCTACCCCAAGCAAAGGAGTTCAAGTATCTCGGGGTCTTGTTCACGAGTGAGGGTAAGGTGGAGCGGGAGATCGATAGGCGGATCGGTGCGGCTGCAGCAGTAAAACAGGCGCTGTACCGGTCCGTCTTGGTGAAGAGGGAGCTGAGCCGGAAGGCAAAGCTCTCCATTTACTGTTCGGTCTACGTTCCAACTCTCACCTATGGTCACGAACTCTGGGTCGTGACCGAAAGAACGAGATCTCGGATACAAGCGGCCGAAATGAGCTTCCTCCGTAGGGTGGCCGGGCTCAGCCTTAGAGATAGGGTAAGGAGCTCGGACATCAGGGGGGAGCTTGGAGTCGAGTCGCTGCTCCTTCGTGTCGAAAGGAGTCAGCTGAGGTGGTTCGGGCATCTAGTCAGGATGCCTCCTGGACGCCTCCCATTAGAGGTTTTCCGGGCACGTCCAACTGGTAGGAGGCCCCGGGGAAGACCGAGGACACGCTGGAGGGATTATATCTCCCGGCTGGCCTTGGAACGCCTCGGGATCCCCCAGAATGAGCTGGAAAGTGCTGCGAGTGAGAGGGAAGCCTGGGTCGGCCTGCTGAACCTGCTGCCACCGCGACCCGACCCCGGATAAGCGGGTGATAATGGATGGATGGACAAAAGAAAATCACAATTAAAAGGTGGAATCCACCCATTTTACACTTTCCAGATGTTAGGGAACACTACTGCATATGCGAGTAGTAGTCTCCAGAGGGAGCTGTGTGAAGTCTGATAAAGGGCCTCAAGTCATACCACTCGAGTCTCGAGGCAGAAGACTACAAGTTATACAACTGAAAATAATCTGGATGTTTGGAGTTAGAAAGAAGTGAGACCTCTGTGGCCTGCTCCCCATCTCTGCTGCAGGCTAGAGGGTCCAGGCTATTTTATCTGCTACTAGCATGCCCGATTATCTAGCCAAACTGTCGCTGGTCATCCAGTAGCATTGTGGGTAGTGTAGGCAACCGGGTCTTTATGAGGAAACGGAATGCTCGGGGTAAAAGAGACAATAGGCTCGTTCGTTAGAGCTGCGCCTCGCCTGGAATCCAGACGAGAGCAGGCGGCCGCTGCAGGGGGCGTTGCCAAAAAACTGCGATCAAGTCGGGCAGTCTTCAGCTGCCTTCCAAGAACACACAGGAAGTCACTGTTCAGGAAGTCACAAAAACAGTTGTTAGTTCCGATCTGAAGGCTACTTCAGAAGGTGATCTAGTTTAGATCGGAACTAGTTTAGTACTAATTTACAGATCAAATTTTGATATCTTTTTATTTATTCAACCATGTTATTTTTGGAATTGAGGACAAAAGATTGGCCATATTGTAGTTGTTGGATGTCATATTTATTTACACATTTATATAAATACGTATATGTGAAGATAGTTGTCATTTCTCTATAAATTATTTATTTACAGATGCTAAATAAATAACCTTATACATTATTATTATTATTATTATTAACACCCACATCTTTGCACTACATGAGACAAATAGCAAACAATCGAATGTTAAGTATTACAACTACACATAAAATAAGGATTGTCTACAAGATGTGGTGTTTGCTGTCAGATCTAAGAGCTAATCAGTTCTCTGATGTGGCGACAGCCAGGCGTTTTAAAAAAAAATTTTTTTAAAAGTCCACTGATAGCTGTTATCGGAGTGAAATGCAAAATCAGGAATTATACTTCCATATAGATAATATATATGCATATGAGGCTAAAATAGGCCAGCTGTATTTTTAAACATAACAATAAAAAATCCTTCAGTCCATTACCTATTTCACTATTTTTCCGATACATCCATCAGTCTTTACACCTAGAATTTCATTTGACGGATGCAACGTGAAATCAAGGTTGCTCATGGCAAGAAAAGGCCAATTATTGTCTGCCTTCTTTATTAAAACAACATTGGTGTGCATTATAAAATATATTTCTGACAAAGCAGTGTCTGCCGCCCTGAGAATTATGGGGTATGTAGTTTTAAACTGCACTTTACTTTAAAAAGTCCTCACCTGTCAAACAGATGAAGTGAAGGTGATCTCCACACGGGAGATCCTTCCAGTGGAAGTGGCCGCCGGTGTCGACCATCCGCCACTTCCACTATTGGGAATAGTTACGGCAAAAGACTTCAATTGATACTCTTTGGTATATGGGGATAGCTACTGGGGGAAACAAAAGAGCTATCCTCTTCCTGTTTTGATTGCGATGCGTAGAGAGTCAGCACTATTTTAAACCTGGATTTGATGGGATTTTTACTGTAACGTCATCATAGACTGTCCTGTAAAGGAGAATCTTTGACTTTTGCAAGTATAAAAGAACAAAGAAAACAAAAAGCACGAGTAACCACCTGCGCAGTCCCAACCAAACATGTTTGGTGAGGGGGAAGGAGGCGGTTCTCAGCTCCTGCCCCACCTCCCTCTGCTCCTCCTCACTGCGTATGCTGAGCAGGTCCCAGTAGAAGTCCCTGCAATAGAGCAGGGCATCCGACCAGCTCAGCTTCTTTTCCACCACGACTACATTCCGGCCCATCACCACCGCACCGAAGGAGGGTGAAGGAATTGACAGTTCTGTAAAATGCGATTGAAAGCACATCTGCTTTGGAGATGCTGTGTGGTGCAGACAGCCAAGCTATAACTACTACGACATTTTTGTATCCGTTTTATCTGTGAGAGATTTTTTTAATTCTGTATTTGGTTTTAAAATCACATTGTTGAGAAATATAAAAATACATTTTTGAATAAAACATCATGCTTTAATGTACCTACCTCCGTACACCTCAAACTCACACATTGTCAATATACCAAGATTGAGATACACATTGACAAACCGCCCTATCATCCCTCCACAGTTGAAGGTCCGGGTACTTCCACTCGGGATGGACGGGATAACAGCACATCTGACAAAAAAAGACAAGACAGATTAATAATAAATAATTAAAAATAGTGAATAATCAGAGTAAACTCATGAGCAACAACAGCTGAGATGGTGACATCATCCAGTCAGCTGCTGTTCCAACTGCAGAAAGACCAAACTGCGTCCTCCCAGCCTTTGGAGTCTGGACTCCAAAAGTACACAAGTCTGTACTTGGCGTACTTGGTATTGAAAACAGCCTAAGATTGTAATACACGTTGGCGGTAATGACTCCTGATTTCGCCATTCGGTGGTCACTAAAGTGTAGACATACGCAAAAACAATGTCGGACTCCGCAGTTCCCGTTAGGCAAAGATTTCAACACCAGATATCTAACTGACAGTGCTGTAGTTAAGTTTAAAGAAGCCTTCTGCATTTGATTCAATACCACGTCTCAATATAACAGAGGACTGAATTCATGTCCCATCAATGCACATTACAAACTCGACTTCTTCCCCAGAGTCTTTGTGTCTTCTCGCTTCACAGGTTTCCATGGATCGTGGTTATATCTGGTCCCTGGTCCTGCCTCCTGCCATGGCCCTGCTGGCTCTCTTCTCTCTCCCTCTATATGAATTCATGCCCCATTAATGCACATTACTTGTTTCCGGAGCTGCTGTCCTCTCGAGACTTGAGGGTAAATAAAAAGTGTCACATAAAAAGTGTCACATATACTGGTTGAAATCCTTCTACTGAGGAAGCTCTTGTTATACAGTTGAAAGCTTTATAACATATTCAATTAAATGAAGATTATAAAAGTATTATTTTCTGTGAGATGTTTGTTTGCTAAATGCATGCACTGGTGTGGTAAAATCATATAAATTCCAGGATTACATTGGGTTGTTGTTGCCTTTGTTCACAGGGGAATTCCCAATGAGGATCTTGACATTATTGATCCTCTCGTGTACTTGAATCCTGTTGGTGATGCTAATAGATGTGATCCTGTACATGGCCGGCAGGATCAGCCTCCACCACTTCGGTTCTGACTTCAGGTCTGTATGGGTGCAGTTGATAAAGTGTGGGTTTCTATCCCCATCAATTGCTTTCGAAGCACTGCAATTCTTATAAATTGATGATTGAGATGCCGTTCCACTGGGCGCCACAATCAGCAAAGAGGTAACTTGGGTGTGACAAAAAAAAGAAAGAAGTCAAACTTGATTAGTCTTGCACAAACTTTCAATCTCTAACTGTTGTCATTTTCGTTTGATTTCATTTCAACTCCATCAGCATCTCATACAAAAATGCATTAATTAATTTAAAAACAATTTTGTCCTTCTAGCAACAATGTCACGGTTACTCAGGATAATCCAAATGTACCAAAGCAGGCAAAATATGGGGAAATCCAACAGGGACATTGGTTCTAAAAACACATGCAGTCATTGTTATCAGTTTTTGAGATCTGGATGAACTGATCTTTAAATGATCAAATGGGAACTGAGAGCTGTTTTGACCCAAAAAAATGTAAGGCTCAAAGAAATGCAGTTCCAACAAAACCCCAACAAGAAGAGCAATCCTGCTTCCAATAATTGCACATTATTGCAATCTTAAAATCTTGTGGGAAATGTTTTTAAAACACTAAAGCAACAATTTGTTCAGAAATTAAATGAATTATCTAGATCTTACCTGTGAACACAGGGAGCTGGGGTCCCGTCGGACTGCTTTCTGTGCATAGTAATATTCATGATAACAATATGACAGTGTTTACCAGTTTACTTTAAACAATACCAACATGAACCAATTCTGACACTTTAGTTGTAAACATGAAACACAGATACGACCCAGAGACTGTGACTTGTTTTTGTTACTTTTAATTACATATGCTTTGCAATTAGATGAGTAAGCAGCACTCCGATGATTTTAAGCATAGCTCCTGCTGAGCATCAGTAATCAATCTAGTGACTCGTCGAAAGAGAAATGGCTCTTTGAGGTTCCTTAACAGAAAGAATCACTGAAAATATTTGCCACTAAGTTAACATGATGGAAGAGTGCACAGTATACACATTATAAAGAGTATAATAAGAATAGTGATAGTTTGTGACAGTTTCAAGTGGGTGTCGTCTTGTTTGTACTTGATCATGAAGACGTTTGGAGAAAGGGCCTCATGGGACGCTCACACACGCACTCACACACACACTCACACACGCGCACATGCACACACATTTATTTAAAGGATATTGTAGGTTTTATAATAATCTGTACACATACAACATCCCTGTCCCAGGACCTCACATCGGATCAGGAAAAACTCCCCCAAAATAACCTTTCACAGGGAAAAAAGGGAAGAAACCTTCAGGAGAGCAACAGAGGAGGATCCCTCTCCCCGGATGGACAGAAGCAATAGATGTGTACAGAATGAACAGCATTACAGAGTTACATAAACATATTCAATGAATATGACAATGTATGAATGTCCAAATGTAGAAAGGATATGACACAAAGATACGATGCACAAGTTGAAGAATATAGAATTATTAAAATAATATTCTGCAAAGTCTAGTCCAGTGATAAAATGACAAGAAAGACAAACCGAGTGCTGTTTATAAGTATTTTTTTAACATAATGCCGAAGAAAAGGGCAAAGTAACAGGTAACAGGTAACATTTTAAAGGGAATCAAAACAGTAAATCAGCAGTTATACGCATGTAGTTTATCCTTATTTAATCAAATGAAAATGTTTTCCTTAATTGAGTATTATTAATGAATTTGTTAATGTATGCTATTCCAAAATATCTTTTTATGAGGAACTTCTAAATATAATCTTTTGGGGTAAATTCTCTCTTTGAGCTTATTGTTTAGTCACTACTACAAAAAACAGCACGAAAAGTCAGGTTTTTTTTAGGAAGTTTTTAGAAGTTTATTGTTTTGCGTTTGTAAAAATTAATTATAAGTGGGCTCCCAGAGACCAGGGGGTCCTCAGCAGCGGCTTTCATTGCTTAATGGTGAGGGCCGTCTCTGTTTCTGCCTCCGCAAGCCACTAAGTAATAAACCAGAAATGTTCCCTCTTTGCATATTCCCCTGCTGTGTGAATGTATACTTCCTTAATGTGTGTACTGCAGGAAGTAAACAGTGTAGAAATATTGCTTACTAAAAGACTTTGAAAATAACTCTTGTTTGGTGTGTTTACACAAAAGGAAATTACTTTGCCTCCCTCATGATTGAGTACTGTTTCCCCCCCCCCCCCGTGAAGATGGGATAATTAAAATCCCGTCTCGAAACAAGGCAAAATCCTTAGCAAAGTTTTTAATTTTTCCGTCTGCTGTTTGCGTGATGATGGGTTATTATTATGTTATGGGTCATTAGCATATTTAATATTATATATTCTGCCGACGAGCCATTTCAGCTCTCCGCCTGTCTCTATTGATGTCAGCGACGGTGCTCACTGAGGATCCGCGCCGCCGGTGAACGGCGAGCCTGCGACAATAAGCAGACACCCTTCAGTCAGTGTGAGGGCTTCGAAGAGTGCAATGACACGTTTAAATTAAACCAAACCGTCAAGTGTGCGCCCGCACACACACGCACACACACACAATGATTCTTTTCTGTGTAAGAGTGGAGTTTTCAGGCAGTAACAAAAACAGGGGGGAGAAGATAAAAGCGGGGTTGAGCAGCTTATTCTTTCTCCCCGTCTCTTCTGTCATGTTCACTAGAGGGAGTTTTTTTTTTAACTCACTTTTTTTTATTTAGTTTTCAACAACAAACAATATGTATTTTCATACAGTCGCTTCCTGTCAATTTTTCAGTTGTATGTCTTGGTTCACATGATATTCAGGTACAGTGTACAAGACATAAAGAACAACAAACATCAACGGTGATCATTCCAAGAATGAAAAGAAGAGGAGAAATGAGGATAATGAAAAGATTGCATAAAATAGAAATTAAATACAAATGATACAAATGAAATAAAATAAATAATTTGAATAATGATTGTCCACTCCTGAGTGTATGTGCTATATATGCTTTTCATAGAGGATTGTGTATGATGTGTGTGTGCCCAGAGACAGTTAACAAGAGCAGTTCAAACAGAGGGCCGAGCAACATTCAGTAATAACAATCATTGTAGTAACAATGCTGCGACAGGACCCCATCGTTTGGTAAAGATAGGCTTCTGGAGCCTTAATGAATATGTGATTCGCTCCATTTGATAGATGTCCCATACTTTTTTGATCCATAAGTCGTATGTTGGGGGATCCGGTTTTAACCATCTGATGGTTATACCCTTCAATGCTGCTGTGAGTAATATGTTTAGGAGGTATTTTTTGGCCCTCCCATCCAGGCCTTCAGGTATCGCTCCCAATAGTGCTACTGTAGGGTCTTGTTGGATGTCCTGTTGGAAGATTTCTTTGAGGGCATCAAAGACTTCTCTCCAGTATGTATTTAATTGAGGGCATAGCCAGAATATATATGTATGATTGGCAGCGCTTCCACAGTTCCGCCAACACAAGAAGGAATGTGTTGGGCCCATCTTAGCTACTATTTCTGGTGTTCTGAAGAATCTGGTGATTATTTTCCATTTAAATTCTCTCCAGGTGTTTGAGTTTGTAACTAGGTGTGCCTCTGTGCACATTTCCTCCCAGTTATTCTGTGGCATGATCGTGTTCATTTCCGCTTCCCATCTCTGCTTTATCTGTTAGGAATTATGTAGATTCATAGATAGAAATATGCTATATAATTTACTTATTGTTTTCTTATCTTCATTCCCCATCTGTATCTCGATTAAAAACCTTTCTAGGGGTGTACGTTTCACAAGCTTTCCCCACTCTTTGTGTGTTGTTAGAAAAGTTCTTAATTGTAGGTACCTGTAGAAATCGGTTTTGGGAAGATCAAAATCTTTTTTCAGCTGCTCGAATGTCTTGAGGTTATCCTCATTAAATAACTGGTGCAGGTGAGCCAGTCCCATGCCTGACCACTTTCTAAAGCCCGTATCCAGATTGTTGGGTGTGAAGGTCTTCATAGATCCGATGCTCGTTAGTAATGAAATACATTTTGGAAGCCCAAAAGCTGTCTGTATTTTGTTCCAGATTTTAAGAGTAATCTTAGTCCACTCTGCCACTTCTTTTACGGGCGCATCTGAAAAAGGCAAGACTTGTAAGGGCTTTTTCTCAATATTAAGCCAGCGAGTGTATGTGCCATTCTGAATCCACACTATCAGAGGTTTCATTTGTGGAGCCCAGAAGTAATATTTTAAGTTTGGGAGTTTAAGGTCTCCATTTAGTTTAGAGAGCTGTAATGTTTTAAGTCTAATTCTAGGACTCTTTTTTTGCCAGATAAATTTAGAAATGATTTTATCCAGGTTATCAAAACTAGATTTTGGAATTTCTATAGGTAGCATCTGAAATAAGTAGAGAAGTCTGGGCAGGACATTCATGCGAATACTTTCAACACGACCAAGCAGGGACAAAGGGAGCGTAGACCATCGTTCCAGGTCACTGTCAATGCACCGAATCATTCTACTATAATTGGCCTCATATAACTTCTGTAGCGATGAGGAGATGTATATACCAAGGTACTTTATACCGTCATTTGGCCATTTAAATCCACTTTGGAGTTTTACATTTCTTGAGATGTTTCCATTGATATCCATAGCCTCTGTTTTTTCCACATTTACCTTATATCCAGAGTAGTATCCATACTGTGAGATGAGTTCCTTTAGATGTGGTATTGTTGATGCAGGTTGCGTCAGATATAATAATACATCATCAGCATACAGGGATATTTTATGATCCTCTTTATGTATTACAGTTTCTTTTATTTTATTATCATCTCTGATAAGCTGGGCTAGGGGTTCGATACTAATTGCAAACAGCAGGGGGGATAAAGGGCAGCCTTGTCTGCAGCCGCGTTCCAATGTGAATCTTTGTGATCTATATCCATTCACTTTAACAGCTGCTTGTGGTGACGAATATAGTGTTTGTATCCAATTCAAGAAGTTGGGGCCAAATTTGAATCTTTTTAGTGTTTGAAATAGATAATGCCACGATACCCGGTCAAATGCTTTTTGAGCATCTAGAGACAAAATCATAGCTTCTACTTTCTCTTCTTTTTGATGGGATATTATGTTTAATAAGCGTCGTAAGTTATCACCATAGTATCTTCCAGTGATAAATCCAGTCTGATCAGGATGGATGATTTTAGTGATTATATAATTGACTCTTCTTGCTAGGATTGCTGTTAGAATGCGCAGGTGCCCATTCAGCAGTGATATTGGTCTATAGGATTGGAACTCTGTGGGGTATTTTCCTTCTTTATGAATTACCACTATAGTTGCCTCAGCCCAAGATGGTGCCATGGTTTTAGATTCTAATGCATGGTGGTATGCTTTCAGCAACAGTGGTGATAACATATCCTTGAAGGTTTTATAAAATTCATTAATATATCCATCCGGTCCTGGGCTTTTATTATTTTTGAGTGTTGAGATCACCTGTTTGATCTCCCATTCCTCAATAAGCTTATCTAATTCCTTGGCTGCTGATTCTGTCAGTTCAGTTAATTTTATAGGATTTAGGAACTCTGTGAGTTTTGCATTATCAGAGCAGGTATCTGTATTTTTGTATAAGAATTTGTAAAACTCTGCGAAGGATTCTGCTATTTTATCTGGTTTTGTAACAAAAGTTTCTTTTGATTTAATTTTCTGTACTGTATTAGATGATTGTTTTTTTCTTAATCCAAATGCTAGTAATCTGCTTGCTTTGTTACCGTGTTCATAGTATCTTTGGTTCGTGAATCTTAAACTTCCCTCAATTTTATCTGATAGTAGGCTGTTGAGTTCTCTTCGGGTTGACTTTAGGTCATTTAGGAGATTGGCTGATGCAGATTGTTTATGTTTATGTTCTAAGTCTTTTATTTTATCTTCCAATTCTTTCTGTTTGGACTCTTTTCCTCTTCTCTTAGCAGAGGTGAATGAGATAATACGTCCTCTGATGTATGCTTTGGCACAATCCCAGAGTATAAGAGGTGTTGTTTCCTCCAAGGTATTGATATCCAAGTATTCCTTGAGTTCTGCTGTAATAAAGGAGGTAAATGCTTTATCATTAAGGAGAGATGCATTAAGTCTCCATTGTTTAGAGGTTGGTCTTTGGCCTATGTCCCATTTTAATGCCACGGGTGCGTGGTCGGATATAGTTATAGGAAGAATCTCAATGTCCACTATCCTATGTAGCTCTGCTTTCATGGTAAAGAAATAATCGATCCGTGAATAGGATGTATGTCTGTTTGAGTAGAACGTGAAATCCCTGCCTCTCGGGAACTTGCTTCTCCATATATCTACAAGGCCTGCCTCCTGGGATTGGTATTTGAGCATTCTACTCATTCTAGAGAGCGGAGTTTTAGAGGCAGGTTGTCGGTCCATTAGTTGTGACATTACACAATTGAGGTCTCCTCCCATCAGTAGCAGCCCTGTACTATATTGTAGGATCTTATTGAACAATGTCCTGATAAAGCCAGGCTTGTCTTCGTTAGGTGCATATACATTAATGAGGGATACTTCTGTGCCATCAATTAATCCGTTAACTAAGATATATCTCCCCTCTGTGTCTTTGTGTACTAGTGTTTGTGTGAAATTAATTTGTCTGTGTATGAGTATGGATACTCCCTTTTTTCTCCCCGATCGGTGTGAGGAGTAATATACTTTATCTGCCCAGGACCGTCTCAACTTTTCATGTTCAGCATCAGATAGATGTGTTTCCTGGAGGAATGCAATGTGGCAGTTGGCTTGTTTCATCTGATGTAGAATTTTCTTTCTCTTAACAGGGCTATGAAGGCCTTTGACATTGTAACTTATCACTTTTAGCGGGTCCATTGTGTGAAGTATTCAATTTTCATATTTTGGGAGTTTGTGTAGAGATGGGAAGCAGAGGCAAACAGCCAGCACATGGGCCATGTATCTTGTTATGTGGAGTGTGGAGAGTTGGACTAGATAATGAAACCAATAGGGATGGGGTAGAAGAGGGTATTTAAGAAAAATGGATGATGAGCTTGTTGTTCTAATAAACAATGTAGGATTCCCAGGGAACAGTGGGATCAGAACAAGGGGAACGCAACAGTCTGGACTGCTGTTAACTAACATTAGCAACAGTCCGGTGGGACCTAGTCCCTTAGCCACTAAGGGCAAGCAGCAACGGTGCACAGTCGAGATAGAAATGACTATGCTATGGGTGTGCTAAGATAAGGAATAGAGAAAGTAAGAAGAAAAAGAAAAGTCGACACAGAAAAGGACAGTGTCGAGTAATGGCCATTCAGGCCCCTGCAGTTCTTGGCATACATGTGTAAAGTCAAACAGCTCCTTGTGGTGCAGTAGTGCTTGGTTGCACACAGAGCTAAAGGCGTACCAGTATTCTCCTCTTATGGAAGCTGCCAGTGAGCAAGTAAAGTAGAGTAATACAAACAATATGAATAGAAATAACGGGCACATTATAAGGGTTTGTTTCCTTGTAATGGAGACGGGTATATACAAAAATATTAACTGAGACACATTTTTCCTTTTCTCTTCTCAGGTGTGATTCAAGTAATGTTTTGAAAATATATATATTTGAATATAAAATAAAGTAGAAAATAATGATGTGCCAGTATGTGAAATTGCAGAACTCACTGGTCAGTCCTTACTGTAGTTAACAGTACTGATAGGGATACATTTAGTCTGCAGCCTCAGTAGATGGGATGACTTTCTTCCGGACATACTCCATGGCTTTGCTGGGATCCAGAAACTCCTCGTCTTCGTTGTTGTGCGAAATCCGGAGTCTTGCCGGGTACAGTAGGCCGTAGCGGACTCCTTTCCTTCCTCGCAGGGTCCTCCATATGTCCGTGAACGCTGGGTGTGTAGTCTGGGAAGATAGAGATCCGGTTCCCGTTGTAGACCAGCGGCGCTCTTTCTCGGGCTCTCCTTAGGATCTCTGCGGCATCTCCGTCATTGTGTACTTTAGCGATTATCACTCGTGGTTTCTCCTGGTTTCCTGGTGGCGGCTGTGCGGTGCGATCGGTCGATCTTTATGTCCCGGTCCAACTGCAGGACTTCTTTAATAACTTTGGCAACTGTGTTAGGGGAGCTGGAATCCGGTTGTTCTTGAATGCCGGCTATACGGATATTACACCGTCTCATTCTCCCCTCCATATCCTCGCATCGGTCTGTTAGAGTTGTGACCTGTCTTTGAAGGCTGGTTATCGTAACTTCTTGTGCGGCCACCTCGTCGGACCATGTTGATAAGCCGCCCTTCACGTCTTGTATGTCGGCTTTCATGTGGTCTACTTCTGTTTGGATAGCGGTCGTGTTTTTAGAAATTTCGGACCGCACCGCTTGTAATTCAGACTTGAGTGAATTGAAATCTTCTGCTAGCGCACTTTTGAGTTCCTCTCTTATAATTTTGGAAATCTCTCCCTTCAGGGAAGATAAGATGTCCGCTTTCATCCGTTCGGTCATACCTGGGCTTTCACTGCGGGTGGGAGAGGGTTGGTCCGGGTCACCTGGTCGGATCTGCCTCGTGGTTCTTGTAGGCTGTGATGAGCTACCGCCGGATTTATATTTGTATTTTTGAAGCTTTTCCGCCATTCAAAAATGATGTAGCTTGCATAAGTCAGCTGTTGGCCCCTTTGTGATGTCCTCGGTGAGCTTTGAGGCTGGTATTCTTGAAATAGTAGCTGTTTTTATGTAAAATATTGTCGGTTCTGCAGGAGCACTGAAATTAGCGTCTTACTCCATATCTTGCTCACTAGCGCCCCCCACTAGAGGGAGTTTTGATAGGTGTGCGCGCGTGCACACACGTTCAGAGGTATTTACAGACCCATTTGCAGTAGAAACTCTCCACAGACGGACTGCAGCTCCCAAGGAGCAACAGACGGGGGCTGTCTCGAGTCTCCAGACCAGTAGAACCATGTCTCCCCAGAACAAATGCTCGGTCGTTAGTATGGTCATGCAAATTAATTCACACCTAAAGGTTAGTTCCATTGGTCAGTTCAAAGGATGCCGCAGTTCTGTTCGCTAAGCCAATTGATAAGCTGGCGAGGTCAAAGCTCACACTTCCGGTCAAGGACAGGAAGTTCCCCTTCAGAATAAAACCTACTATCCTGCCTTCAGAATAAAAGCAACACATTAGGTTTCAATCGGCATTCATTTTAACTATTGTCTAAACAATAAAACATTCATTCATTCTCATGCATCATACAGTTAATCATTACATTTGTCATTAAAACAGAATAATAAAACAGTGATCCTCTCTTATGTTTCATAATACATTCCCCAGAATATTCATCATAATATCCCAAATTAATTATCATATCTTTCTTTATGTATTAATTTAAAACATAAACTTCTTATTAACATGTGCAAGTGCATATAAAATCCACTACAACCCAACAGTAGCTATGACCCCCAAAACCCAGCCGTCAGTTTTGAAAAAGCATGTTTAAGAAATCACAAAAATTACATTATTATTTTATAAAAGCCAGGAACTGTACAACAAGTATTATCGTCGGATATTCAACTTTCCAATGCTCTTTGAACGGAGCACGTGTAAAGAATGCTCCCGTAGGGAAGATTTGACCAAATTCAAGCTTGAAAGACTGACGTTTCATCAGATTCTTTAATTATATCTCATTTAAAAATCTGCCAAAAATAAACCGCTTGCACAGACCAGATCACAAACGTTGTATGGAAAGATTCCATTTTATGATCAAAGATATGATATTGATTTTCTTTTTCATTTATTGAACAAAGTTTGACCATAATGGCACCCCACCGTTATGCGGCGGTGAACAGTAGAAGCCTCCCATGGAAGAGTAGTGGTACACAACTTATAATCAGTGGCACATGTAGATGAGAGTTGGTATCTGTTGCTACAGGAGTGGTGTGCTGTTTCTACTGTGAGGGTGATAAGCCAGTAGAACTGTGGTGGTATACTAGCAATCAACAGAGACATGCCTTTCAGAATTGGCATATGCCAGTAGAGCTGTCACGCTATCACTGTCAAGAATTTCAACGTTTCATTATTAGTGATAACAAACAGCAATCTGTGAAACTGAAATGTGAAACGAGAAGTCAACGAGTAGTTTTGTTGCCTAACTCAGTATTTCAAGATATTTACCTACAACTAACCAAGTTGTGAATTGTTTCCTGTGAGACGTAGGTTGATTTTGAAAAGATAGTATGCATGTAACAAGCAGATATTGAAACTTTAGTAGTCATTTTTTCCCCGTAACATATCATACAAACTGTTGAATGAGGATATGTTGTGTATGTGTAAAAAAATGTATCATGGTCAGTGTCAGAAAAGACACTGTATATTTGATAAACTGGACTTATAAAAATCAAACGTCAATAACGCAAAATTATAATATTTATACTGTTACTGTTTTAATTTTAGAGCCGTGTTTGGATTTGTGTCAGTTGACACAATTATGTTGTGTAGTGACACACACACACGCAAACACAATTTGTGTGCATTTCAGGGAGAAACAGCCCCTGCTTAATTACTGCCATGCTAATTGAATCCCAGTGTGAGTGATGTATGGGGATAGGACTCTGTGACAGAATGAAAATTAAATAGTATTAAGCAGCCAAGTAGATAATCAATTTAGGAATGTCTGGGAAATGAGAAGGATTAGTTAATGCAGGGCCATATGGCTCGCTTGTCACAAGACATCAAAGTTGTTTGAAATCTAAAATGTCTCTTTACTAGAATTCTTAAAGAGACAGTAAAATATAAAATCATAAATACATTTTTTCCTCTCATCTGTGGTACTATTTAACAATCTAGATTGTTTTAGTGTGAGTTGCTGAGAGTTGGAGACCGTAGAGATGTCTGCAATGCGACGGGACTTGATGGTACTCGGCTTGTCAAAGCGCCAATAAAAATGCATTTGTAAACTCAACAGCAATGTCTCTTTCCATAAATCAACCTCAAGAAATAGTGAACAGTTTCATGCAACATCTCTACAAATGGAGCTATAGCACAAGTTCAGACAGGAAGACCATACCCCTCCAGCCCGCCATCTATTCCTCATATGTCTGCCAATCATTTCTCAGACATGCTCACTCATTGTTTATTTGCTGTCATTGTTCTGCGCTGTCAATCATGACACCAGCTGCGCAGATCAGCTGATCCCCTCTATCCAATAAGCACACGGAAACGATGACATGGTTAGCCAATCATCTTGCTGCTGTCTCATTTAAATATGACTGTCTCTCTACCTTCAGTTCATTCATGCTGCCGTTATGCACCCCTTCACCTCCCCATCTCTGCCCAGTCTTCACAGATGCATCAGCTTCATCAACTCATCGGCCCATCACCACCAGATCCAGACTCCACGGGGGGATCTATCTCGTTGCTGATCGGGGCAGTCGGCCCTCAATTTCAAATCTCCCCGTAAAGTCCAAGCGCCAAAGACTCTGAGACTTCCTCATTTCATATCATCTGTTAACAATAAACATGTATCCTTTCTTTATCTAACTGATTTATTGAACTGATTTCCCCAAAACTAGGCCACTCACAATAAAGTTAATACATTTGGATTGATGAAAAAGCAATAATATAAATCAATGTTGTTTTGATTTGGGGTGAACTGTCCCTTTAAGTCTCTGACAAATTGAAATAAACACAGGCACACCAGAAAATATTGTCACTATTATTAATTGATTTCTGGGACAAAATATTTGCATTGCACTTTCACGTTTAACTAAACAGCACTGCCTGCTAATGTAGACATATTTGCATCAAAATAAGACTTTCAAATGAGTTTCATTTTTGTTTTGCCTGTCTGCTCTTGGTTGTGATGGGCAAGCAAGTACTATACACCAGAGGACGTCCTCATATGTTCCTTGGAATAATTTGACCTGCCATCTTTCTTTTTACAGTCTACAGTCTTGTTAAAAACTGTACAACAAATGCATTTGAAAGATATTAGACTTGCATTAATCGTCACTGATCTTTTCAAGGAGTAATCTAGCCGCTTAGCGCTATCTAGATGCTGCCAAATAGGTTAAAAAAATGGTGAAACAACATTTCAGGGGAAATGTGTGATCAAGAAAACATCACATTAGAAATGCATAATTGAAATGACAAGTTACATTCAGGGTGATCTCTTTGTTACTGCAAGCAACAGAGCAGAATCCTCCACCAATTATCGTTGGCTTGGCTCATCTGTTGCTGGGGGCTACTGTATCTGCTGTATTTAGGTATACTAGAATGCTAGTCTGTACTGTCTTTCTAATTTGAACATTTGAGCTGCGATTTCTTGCTTTTTTACACAAGTGACTGAAAAGTCAACGAAACCAGCTAGGATTTAAGTATTTGCTCTGTAATCCAAATCTACTAGGGACTAAACTATATTCTACTTTTTACCTTGAGGTAAACAGATCTTTGTCCTTAATCAGTTTGGCAAGAATTTCACATTCTAGCAAACTGAGACTTCACTGGTAGCAAGGAATCCCCTGCCTGAGTGCCGACTCTTACCAGTATCGATCGATAAGTGGGCAATTCCTTCAACGACCTGAGGGCGGACTCGACACTGCTGTAGCTAATTATCGCCAACTCTGGTATAAAACCAGGTGGGGGCTTGAAGCATCAGCTGAAGCGTCAGGGAAGACTCCACATATGAAGACTCGGAGGATAAAGACCTAGGAGTCTTTCGTGGGAGTCTTCGGTGGTGGCTGAGGGCGGCTGAGTATAAACATTTCCCTGTGATAATGTGTTTTCTTTCCATACCTGTGTGCACATCTACTCGTAGATACTATAGACTGCAGACTCGGTCACACATGCATCAAAATCCCTCCTCTCTTATTTATCCCACCCGCTCCACACAGACCCAGCGCCTCGTCACAGGGGGCCTCTGGAACTGCCAGTCAGCTAACCGCAAGGCGGACTTCATCTCTGGCTTCGCTATCAAGCAATCGCTGGACTTCCTGGCTCTCACTGGGACTTGGATCACACCAGACAACACATCAACCCCTGCTGCTCTCTCCTCTGCCTTCTCCTTCAGCCACACACCCAGACCCTCTGGTCGGGGTGGGGGCACAGGTCTACTCATCTCACCCAAATGGAGTTTTGCTCTCTACCCGCTTCCATTTACCCCACTGTCTTTTGAATTGCATGCAGTGACTCATCCAGTTCAACTAACCATTGTTGTTCTCTACCGTCCACCTGGCTCCTTGGGAGACTTCTTTGAAGAACTAGACGTCCTCCTATCAAACTTCCCAGAAAACGGCCCCCCGCTCATCCTTCTGGGTGACTTCAACATCCAGACAAAGTCATCGGACCTGCTACTCTTACTGTCTTCCTTTGCTCTCTCGCTCAGCCCATCCCCTCCTACTCACAAAGCTGGCAACCACCTTGCCTATATTTTCACCAGAAACTGCTCTACATCTAACCTCACTGTAACTCCACTTCATGTCTCTGACCACTTCTTCATCTCTTACTCTCTCCCACTCTTTGGAACTGACAACCCTCCTACAACGGACACCTGTCCGTCGCAACATCCGCACCCTCTCACCCTCCTCTCTGGCCTCGTCTGTTCTGTCAGCCCTCCCTTCAACTGACTCCTTCTCACTCATGCAGCCTAACTTTGCCACTGACACTCTCCTCTCTACGCTGTCTTCCTCTCTTGATTCTCTCTGTCCTCTTATGACTCGAAAGGTCCGCAAGTCCTCTCCGGCTCCGTGGCTGTCCGAACCAGTGCGCGCCAAGAGAGCCACTATGTGAGCATCGGAAAGGAAATGGCGAAAATCCAAACACGCCAGCGACCTGCTCGCCTACCAATCTCTTCTCTCCTCCTTCTCTGCATCTATCTCTGCAGCCAAAAGTCTGTTCTACCAATCCAGAATCGAATCCTCTTTGTCTAACCCCAAAAAGCTCTTCTCTATTTTTTCCAACCTCCTTGACGCCCCTGGTCCCCCCCTCCCTCCACCCTTCTACCAAGCCACTTTGTTGACTACTTTACAAAAAAGATAGACGACATACGCTCCTCATTTACTAATCCATCTTCTATAACTATACCTCCAGTAACTTCATCTTCTTCCCCCTCGTTTTCCTCTTTTATCCCCCTGTCTCCCAATCAAGTTCTTACCTTGGTAACCTCTGCCCGCCCAACCACCTGCCCCCTTGACCCCATCCCGTCTCACATTCTCCAGTCTATTGCTCCTGACTTTCTTCCCTTTCTCACCCATCTTATTAACACCTCCCTCTCAACCGGCTGTTTCCCTAACTCTCTGAAGGAGGCAAGAGTCAACCCTCTCCTGAAGAAACCCACTCTCGACCCATCTGAAGTCAATAACTACCGACCTGTCTCTCTCCTCCCCTTCCTTTCCAAAACTCTAGAGAGAGCTATCTCTAACCAAGTCTCCTCCTATCTCCACAGCAACAACCTTCTAGACCCCCACCAGTCTGGATTCAAGGCAGGCCACTCAACAAAGACTGCCCTCCTTGCTGTCTCTGAGCAGCTTCACACTGCTAGAGCAGCCTATTTCTCCTCTGTCCTTATCCTTCTAGACCTTTCCGCTGCCTTTGACACAGTGAACCACCAGATCCTTATTTCCTCCCTCCAGGACCTGGGTATCTCAGGCACCGCACTCTCACTCTTCTCATCCTACCTCACCGACCGCACTTACCGGGTAACCTGGAGAGGATCTGTGTCTGAGCCTTGTCCTCTGACTACTGGGGTCCCTCAGGGCTCAGTCCTTGGTCCTCTTCTCATCTCTCTGTACACCAACTCTCTCGGCTCTGTCATTCGCTCGCATGGCTTCACCTACCACAGCTATGCTGACGACACCCAACTGATCCTCTCGTTTCCCCAATCTGAAACACAGGTAGCAGCACGAATCTCTGCCTGTCTGACCGACATCTCTCAGTGGAAGTCCGCACACCACCTGAAAATTAACCCGGACAAGACTGAACTTCTCCTCCTTCCAGGAAAAGGCTCTCCCTCCCACGACCTGACTATTAACTTCAACAACTCAGTGCTGGTTCCGACTCCGACTGGCAGGAACCTCGGTGTGACACTCGACAGTCAACTCTCCCTGACTGCCAACATTACCGCAATAACACGCTCCTGTAGGTACATGCTGTACAACATCAGGATAATACGACCTCTTCTCACTCAGAAGGCGGCACAGGTCCTGGTCCAGGCTCTGGTCATCTCACGGCTAGACTATTGCAACTCCCTCCTAGCAGGTCTACCTGCTAATGTCATTCGACCGCTACAGCTCATCCAGAATGCAGCTGCTCAACTGGTCTTCAACCTACCAAAATTTACCCACACTACTCCGCTCCTCCGCGACCTTCACTGGTTACCGGTGGCCGCCCGCATCCGCTTCAAAACATTGGTACTTGCGTACCGTGCTGCGAACAGATCGGGTCCGGTCTACATCCAGGACATGGTCAAACCATACACCCCAGCTCGTTCACTTCGCTCGGCTTCTGCCAATCGGCTTGTAGCTCCTTCACTTCGAGCTAAACACTCAACAAAGTCACGACTGTTTGCTGTGCTGGCTCCTTATTGGTGGAACGAGCTCCCCATTGACATCAGGACAGCAGAAAGTCTCTACATCTTCCGTCGCAAACTAAAAACACATCTTTTTCGACTATACCTTGAATAGGGAAGGTATAGCCGTAGTAGCACTTTAGTAGCACTTAAATGTCTCTTACTGATAGCACTTTGTAGTTTAACACTTTAGTAGCACTTAAATGGCTCTCACTTTGTAGTTTAACGTTATTGAAGAAATTGTACTTGCTTGATTCTTGTTGTTCTGAGTTTGGACTCATGGTTTAATGCACTTATTGTAAGTCGCTTTGGATAAAAGCGTCAGCTAAATGACATGTAATGTAATGTAATGTAACAAAACATGATTCACTAAAATTCCGCAGCGGAGAAATAACATGAAGATAATGGAAGAGCTTATTAGCGACCCCCACCATCCCTGTCTTTTCCTCATGGAGAACTCATTAGCTCTCACAGATATTGATTCTACCGGGGCACGCCTCATTAATGGACTCTACCAATGAAGTTGGGAGCTGATAAATGAATGCCCTCTTCGCTCAGCAGGGGGGTCACTTGCAAGGTAGAGGATAGCGGAGAGTAAATACACGGTGACTGAACAGTGAGATCATGCTGTATAATTCCATCACATACAAGTAAGAACAGAGAAGTAACTACTGTGTTTATTTCAAGCAAGAGAGCTGCATACACTCCACTGTATATATACTGTAACAGGTTCCTGGCTATCACATGCAGGTTTCTCCCCCCCAGCACCAACGGCTGGGGCCCCGAATAACCCAAAGGGAAGTGTGGTGAATTGGTATAAACCAAACAGAGTGGAGAAGGCCGTCTTTTCCTTGGACTCTGGTGACAGAGGAATCTGCCAGTAGACCTTGGTTAAATCCAGTGTCGTAAAGAAACTCGCAGTGCCCAGCCGGTTCAGGAGATCATTCACCCTGCGATAGTCCACGCAGAACCGTATAGACCCATCCGTATAGACAACAAGGACGATGGGGCTACACCAGGCACTGTGGGACTCTTCTATTACCCCCTTCTCCAGCATAGCAATCAATTCCCTCTGAACCACTTTTCTTTTGTGGTCAGGTAACCGGTAGGACCTCAACCGCACCATCACGCCCGGAGGAGTCTCAATCTGGTGCCCTATGAGGTTTGTGCGTCCTGGCAGGAGAGAGAACACGACAGCAAACCGCTCTTGCAACTGGGCAATATCTGTTCTCTGGGTCCCGGAGAGATGGTCTTCACAAAGGAGCGAGGCCGGATTGGTGGATTTTGGGACCTCAGGCCCCAGCTCCTCCCTCTCAGATACCGCAGACACCAGAGAAACAGACTCCGCCTCCCTCCATGCTTTTAGGAGGTTGAGGTGGTAAATCTGTGTAGCTCCGCCCCTGTCAGAACACACCACCTCATAGTCAACATCCCCCACTCGCCGTGTGACCACAAAGGGCCCTTGTCACTTGGCGAGGAGTTTAGAGCTGGAAGAAGGAAGCAATACAAGTACCTTCTCTCCCGGTGCGAATTGTCTCAGCCTGGCTCCTCTGTTGTACAGCCGTTGTTGACGCTCCTGGGCCTGGAGCAAATTCTCATGTGACAGCCGACCCAGCGTGTGGAGCTTTGCTCGCAGGTCCAGGACGTATTGGATCTCGGCCCCCTCCTCACAGTTTTTTCTTAATGAGGTTGAGCACCCCCCGCAGAGTCCTACCGAACAACAGTTCAAAGGGAGAAAATCCTGTGGAGGCCTGGGGAACCTCCCGCACTGCAAACAACAAAGAATCAAGCCATCTTCATTAATACATTTACGGATCATGGACTTTAAAGTCTTATTCAGACGGTCCATTAGACCATCTGTCTGTGGGTGGTACACACTGGTCCGAATAGACTTAATGCCCAGTAACCCGTAAAGTTCTCTCTGTGTTCTTGACATGAACTGGGTGCTCTGGTCAGTCAGAATCTCTTTCGGGATTCCGACTCGGGAGATGACCTGAAACAGCGCCTGCGAAACACTCTTTGCAGAAATGCTACGCAGCGGCACTGCCTCTGGATATCGCGTTGCGTAATCCACAAGGACAAACACAAAGCGATATCCGCGTGCACTCCGGTGAAATGACCCGATGAGGTCCATGGCAATTCGCTCAAACTGAACCTCAATTAATGGCAGAGGACATAAAGGCGCACTCGGAATGGCCGGGGAACTCACCAATTGACACTTCGGGCAGGACGGATGCCCGGCCAGTAAAATCGGGTCATTATCCGGTCCAGTGTTTTATCGTATCCCATGTGACCAGCCATCGAGTTATAGTGAGCTGCCTGGAAAATCATTTCCCGCCGGCTCTTCGGCACCAGCAACTGGGTGTTTTCCTCTCCTCACTCGGCTCACTCTGTACAGTCTGTCCCTAATCAATGAAAAGTGCGGATATGACTGTGCTGCGTCAGGGCGCACCAGCTGACCATCAATTCTAATCACTTGGCCAAAGGCTGAGCGTAGAGTAACTTCCCAAGACTGCTCGAGTGGAAAATCTTCCATGGAGTGAAACTCGGGAGCCGGTGGAGTCTCCATGGGAGGCTCCGCCGGAGGCTCTGCCGGTTCCCCCTCACCGTCTGCAATGTCGGACAACCTTGCGTCACCGCTGAACACAGCACAGATATCGCATGTCCCTGTTGTCCATGAATGCACCCCCGCAGCCTGTCCCATTAAGTTATCAAACCCCGGCCAAGCTGTGACCAAGATTAGGGTGTGTTGTAAGGCGGGAGCTAACCGCAACCTTTACACTATGCTTTTTCCCCATATGTCTAATTTCCACTGACACCATAGGATACTCCTGAACATCCCCATGCAAACACCATATGCAAACACCCACAATGCCCCGGGCCGAACCAGGCTGTGGTGGATTCTTACCGGAACGCGGTACGTCACTCCTTGACCTGGGGAGGGTGTTGGAGAGCCGGCAGCCCGGATAACCTAGCCCACATTCCATCGGTGCACCTACAACACTCCTGCCCTGATGTTTAAGAGACCCCCTGTGGGTTGGGAAGGGTGCCGGCATTTGCTGGGGTCAAGGAATTGGGGGAACCGAGGGAGTGGTGCCGACCGCGGGGCCGGTGGGCACCAGGCGCTGCGGTAGGAGCCTCCTCCGTGAGGCTGGTGTTGGCTGGGTCGGAGCTAGCGTGCCGCCGCTATCCCCCTGACCGCTGGGATAAACCACCAGGTGGTCCTCCGGCAGAGTGATGGCAGCTTCCAGCGACGTAGGATGTTGACAGCCACTTTGACGTTCCGGCCGGCAACCCCGCAAGGAACTGCTCCAAGATGACCCTCTGCGCCACCGCCTGTGACCCTCCCGTGCTCCCGGGTTGCAGCCACCTCGTTGCGCCGTCCCGCAGTCTTTGTGCGAATGCGAAAGGCCGGTCGTCGGGGGCCCAGCGTAGCCTTGCGTAGCCTCCGCCGGTGATCCTCAGGGGTCAGACCCACCGGATCCACAACCGCCTTGCACACGTCCACGTAACGGTGCCGTGCTGTCGTTTGCAGAAATGTTGCGCAACGGCACTGCCTCCGGATATCGTGTTGCGTAATCCACCAGGACTAACACAAAGCGATATCCGCGTGCACTCCAGATTAATTCAAAGAGGATTCTGAAAAAAATCTGCAAATCTGTTTTGTCCTGTGACACTGCTCAACTGCAGTGTTATTCATGAATTCAATTCAGTTTATTTTGTATAGCCCAATATCACAAATTACAAATTTGCCTCAGAGAGCTTTACAATCTGTACACATACGACATCCCTGTCCCAGGACCTCACATCGAATCAGGAAAAACTCCCCAAAAATAACCATTCACAGGGAAAAAAGGGAAGAAACCTTCAGGAGAGCAACAGAGGAGGATCCCTCTCCCCGGATGGACAGATGCAATAGATGTCATGTGTACAGAATGAACAGCATTACAAAGTTGCATAAACACATTACATGAATATGACAATGTATGAATGGAACTCCAATCCATGAAACAGAAGGAGGTAGAGAGGAGGGGGGGCGGGGCGCATCAGCAGGGCCAACGCGGGAGGCCGGCTCACCAGGCATCAGACACCGCCAGGTCCAATGGACCCTATGAGACGTGAAGTCACAAAGACTCCGGGGAGGAAGCAGAGTTAATAAGGTGCAATGGAGAGATGTAAATTCATCCATAAGGAGAGAGAGAAGAGGAGATAGGTGCTCAGTGTATCCTAAAACATCCCCCAGCAGCCTATAAGCCTATAGCTGCATATCAAGGGGCTCGACCAGGTCAAACCTGATTCAGCCCTAACTATAAGCACTATTAAAGAGGAAAGTCTTAAGTCTATTCTTAAATGAGGTGACTGTGTCTGCCTCCCGGACTGAAAGTGGAAGCTGGTTCCATAAAAGAGGAGCTTGATAACTGAAGGCTCTTGCTCCCATCTTACTTTTTAGAACTCTAGGAACCACAAGTAGCCCTGCATTTAGTGAGCGCAGCTCTCTAGTGGGGCAATATGGTACTACAAGCTCCTTAAGATATGATGGTGCTTCACCAATCAAGGCTTTGTAGGTGAGGAGAAGAATTTTAAATGTGATTCTTGATTTTACAGGGAGCCAGTGCAGAGCAGCTAATACAGGACTAATGTGATCTCTTTTCTTAGTTTTTGTGAGTACACAAGCTGCAATATTCTGGATCAACTGGAGGGATTTAAGAGACTCATTAGAGCAGCCTGATAATAAGGAGTTGCAGTAATCTAGTCTGGAAGTAACAAACGCGTGAACCAGCTTTTCTGCATCTTTTTGGGACAAGATGTGCCTGATTTTTGAAATGTTACGTAGATGAAAAAATGCAGTCCTTGAGATTTGCTTAACGTGGGAGTTAAAGGACAAGTCTCCGTCAAAGATAACGCCGAGATTCTTTACAGAGGTGTTGGATGCCAGGGAAATGCCATCTACAGAAACCACATCACCAGATAATGGATCTCTGAGGTGTTCAGGGCCGAGTAAAATAACTTCAGTTTTGTCTGAGTTTAACATCAGGAAGTTGCAGGTCATCCATGTTTTTATGTCTTTAAGACATTCTTGAATTTTAGCGAACTGGTTGGTCTTGTCTGGTTTGAACGATAGATATAATTTAGTATCATCTGCATAGCAATGAAAGTTTATGGAGTGTTTCCTGATAATGTTGCCCAAAGGAAGCATATATAAGGTAAATAAAATTGGTCCAAGCACAGAACCTTGTGGAACTCCGTGATCGACGTTGGTGGTCATTGAGGCTTCATCGTTTACAAATACAAATTGAGATCGATCTGATAAATAGGATTTAAACCAACTTAGCACGGTACCTGAAATGCCAATCGACTGATCCAATCTCTGTAATAGGATGACATGGTCAATGGTGTCAAACGCAGCACTAAGGTCTAACAAAACAAGTACAGAGATGAGTCCCCTATCTGATGCAATTAGAAGGTCATTTGTAATTTTCACCAGTGCTGTCTCTGTGATGTGGTGTTTTCTAAATCCTGACTGAAACCCCTCAAATAAACTATTCTGATGTAGAAAGTCGCACAACTGATTTGCGACTACTTTCTCAAGGATCTTAGAGAGGAAGGGAAGGTTAGAGATCGGTCTGTAGTTAGCCAACACCTCTGGATTAAGAGTGGGCTTTTTCAGGAGAGGTTTAATTACAGCTACTTTGAAGGAATGTGGTACATGGCCTGTTAGCAAAGACACATTAACAATATCCAGTAAAGAGGTGCCAATTAAAGGCAACACGACTTTAAGCAGCCTCGTTGGGATGGGGTCTAAGAGACAGGTAGACGGTTTAGAAGTAGAAACCGTTGAGGACAATTGGTCTAGGTTAATGGGAGAAAAGCTATCCAAATATATACCAGGGCATACATCCGTTTCCAAGGCCACCCTGACAGATCGGCAGTGGTTGAGGGCAAGAGATCATCAATCTTGCCTCTAATAGTTAAAATCTTTTCATTGAAGAAGTTCATGAAGTCATTACTACTGAGGTCTATTTGAATACACGGCTCCACAGAGCTGTGACTCTCTGTCAGCCTGGCTACAGCGCTAAAGAGAACCCTGGGGTTGTTCTTATTTTGCTCTATTACTGATGAGTAATAGGCTGCTCTGGCATTACGGAGAGCCTTTTTATATGTTTTAAGGCTAAATTTAGCTACAGCACTGTCAGTTAGACATCTGGTGTAGAAACTTTTGACTAGCGATGTACACTCCGGGGGTATAAACTCAAAAGTTATGAGGTAATGGTCTGACAGAAGAGGGTTCTGTGGGAAGACCTCCAAATGCTCAATGTCAATGCCATATGCAAGAACAAGGTCGAGGGTGTGGCCAAAGCAGTGAGTGGGTTTCTGTACTCTCTGACAGAAACCAATCGAGTCCAACAATGAGATAAATGCAGCACTAAGGCAATCATTATCAATATCCACATGAATATTAAAATCTCCTACAATAATAACCGTATCAGTTTTAAGGACTAAACTTGATAAAAACTCAGATCTAAATTCTGAATATGGACCTGGTGGCCGGTACAGTATAACAAATAGAATTGGCTGTAATGTTTTCCAGGTTGGATGTGAAAGACTAAGAACAAGGCTTTCAAATGAGTTGTAGTTTAATTTAGGTTTAGGATTCATTAATAGGCTTGAGTCAAAGATGGCTGCTACTCCTCGGCCGGTGCCTCGAGGAATGTGAGTATTAATATGACTTGGAGAAGTTGATTCATTTAGGCTGACATATTCTTCATGGCTCAGCCATAAATCAATATAATTGTCTGATATTAAATCATTTACTAATACAGCTTTAGATGACAGAGATCTAATATTTAGGAGTCCACATTTAATTATCCTGTTTTGTTGCACTGTTGCAGTAGTGATGTTAACCTGTGTGAGGTTATTTTGCATGATTCCTCTTCTGGTTACTTTTTATTTAGTAATTTAAGTGGCCGTGGGACAGACACAGTCTCTATAGAGTTAAGGTTAAGGGTGGGTAACTGCTCGGATGGAAGTGCAGAGAAGGGTGGAAGACTACAACTCTGCTTCTGCTTCCTGATTAATGGCCTGATGAGGTCCATGGCGATTCGCTCGAACGAACCTCCATTAATGGCAGAGGACGCAAAGGCGCCCTCGGAATGGCCGGGTGGTTTAACAATTGACACTCAGGGCATGACGCACATCAACGGCGCACATCCGCCCGGCCAGTAAGATCCGGTCATTATTCGGTCTAATGTTTTTTCATATCCCATGTGACCAGCCATCGGGTTATCGTGAGCACCAACTGGGTGTTTTCCTGCCCTGTTTGAGCGTCACGGCTCACTCTATACAGTCTGTCCCTAATCAATGAAAAGTGTGGAAATGACTGCGCTGCGTCAGGGCGCACCAACTGACCATCAATTCTTATCACTTGGTCAAAGGCTGAACGTAGAGTATCGTCCTAAGACTGCTCGAGTGGAAAATTTTTCATGGAGTGAAACTCGGGAGCCGGTGGAGTCTGGCAAACCGCCGGCAACCCGGATCACCTGGCCCACTTCCATCCGGACTGCCTGCACCTCCAACACTCCTGACCTGATGTTTGAGGGACCCTCTGTTGGTTGGGAAGGGTGCCGGCGTTTGCTTGGGTCAGAGGATTGGGGAACCGAGGGAGGGATGCTGACTGTGGAGCCGGTATGGGTCGCGTCAGGAACTGCGTCGGCCGGGCTGGAGCCAGTGCGCCGCCACTGTCCCCCTGACCGCCATCTTGTGGCTCCGTCCTTCAGCTGGTGCGCATACGTAAAGGGCCGGTCCTCCGCCCCCAGCGTTCCCTCGCCGGTGGTCCCAGCCGATCCATGACGGCTTTACGTGTGACAGGTTGGAACACATGCACTCTTGAGCAGGCTAGAGAGTAGGGAGATGTCATGCTCTGTTGTGCTTGATTGTGATTGTTCATAAATGACATGTACGTGTTTAGAAAATTAAGGTGTTGACTATGGTGTTGTTCTTACATTATTTATTTCGTTCATTATTGTGCAAGTTAAAATAATAGAGTAAAGAGATGAGTGATCTACTAAGCAGTCTGGATCTTGAGTCTGAGATCGATTGCTTTAGTCTCCGCCCACATACCTCTGGGAAAGTCGCAATCTTTTCCTCACAAAAGTAAAGCCTTGTTGAGGAAAAGACACCAAATCACTCTCGTGATTATTTATCCCCCCTTTTAGGTATGTTGTTGGTTATGAATGAAGTTAACATGTCAGTATGGATGTAAGATGTTTCCTGATAATATTGTTGGTCTGTTTTGGTTACTTAAGAGTTGAGTTTTACCGTGAATATTGAAGTGTGTGTGTTTGTATTGCAATGTACGTGAGTTCCCGCCTGTTGACTGAAATTGCAGCTAGCTGTGTCAAGTGTAGCTGCCATTTTGTGATTCACAGAGATCAAGCTATTTTGTGTTTAGTGATATCTGTATGTATATAAATAATTGTGTTGTGCAAAAGGACAAAAGTAAAGCCTTGTTGAGGAAAAGACACCAAATCACTCTCGTGATTATTTATCCCCCCTTTTAGGGGTGTAACATTTTGGAGGCACCGCTGGGATTGCTGTTCAGATGTCCAGTGTCCACAACCTGTTCGCTGAATTCCGAGCCAGCTAAATCCCCACATTACAATCCAGGCAGGCTGCAGTGAAGGAAGCGTTGCTGTACAAGGAGAGCTGGAAGCTGGTGGTTGAGTACACGTCACCTGAGGCCAGTTTAGAGATCATCAGGGACAGAAAAGACCATCCAGTTCAGAGTCGTCCTTTTCAGTTAAAACCCATCCTGCTCTGTCAACATGACGACAACTCTGGAAGCGCTACAGGAAGAGGTAGTAGGTGTATTACCCACCCTGACCAAAGACAATTTACTCGAAATATGTGATTTTCTAACCATATCAGACAAACAAAGAGCAAGTCTTAAAGGGAAGTCACGCATATCATTGGTGACTCTGATTTTGAACCACCTTGAAAGAGAGGAGGTGGCGGACCTAGAAGATGACGGCATGTCTGAATTATTATTACTGAAGGACTATGTTTTTGATGTGTTACAAAACAAGCATGCTGAGAAGGCAGGAGGAACACAGAGAAATAGAGAAGCAACCACAAGGATGGAAATTCAACCAGAATACTGTTAATGACACTGCTAATGATTCTCCACCCCAAGGCCGACAAGTGGACATGCAGCCTTTACCCAGTAATCAGCAGCAACAGAGCGCATACTGGCGCAAAGATTTAAAGATTTCTGGTCAAATCGGCGAACCAGGCCAGAGAGATAAACTGACATTTTCCAGTCTTGCTCACCAGATTGAGAATGGACTAAACAGAGGATATCCTGAGATAGAAATAGTAGACGCTGTCATCAGAGCTATTTCTCCTGGCTTACAGCTACGTAGCTACTTGGAGGGAAAACCACACCTTACTCTTCCCACTCTTAGATGCATCCTGTGCTCGCACTTCCAAGAAAAGACCGCCATGGAGCTTTACAAGCAGCTAGCTTCAGAAGCACAGCATAGCAAAGAGACCCCTCAAAGTTTCCTGATGCGAGTTTTAGATCTAAGACAGAAAGTACTGTTTGCGTCCCAAGAGTCAGAATCAGGGTTTAAGTATGACCCAGCTTTAGTTCAGAGCATGTGTTTACACACAATACTTACTGGTCTCCAGAATGACAGTATCAGGATAGATATGCAGCCCCTCTTGTTAGATACTGAGAGCGCAGATTAACTTTTGCTGGAGAGGCTAAACATGGCCTGTGCTAATGAGACTGAAAGAAGAAACAAAAAGAGGTTCAGCACTCCACAGCCAGCTACAAGTGCAAGCGTAGTCCAGTCAGAATACCCGCCATTTGCAAAATGCCCTGTGAAGGAGGCTAAAACAAAAATGCCCCCTGAGTTGTTAACAGAGTTAGCAGAACTGAAGACAGGTGTTGCTTCTCTTAAAGGCCTCAGTGCAGAAATAGCTCAGATTAAAGAGACATTGCAGCAGCCTAGGTTTCAGTCACAGCCCTATCCACCACTAGCTAGAAGGCCAGAGAGAGACCCCCAGTCACATATTTTCACAACAACAGTATCATAGTAGCCACAGCCAGCCCCAAAACCCCACTCCAACTCACCCCCAGTCTGCACCTCACTTGTACACCAACCGCCGCTTATGTTCCAAGGAGGTGTTTTGTCTGCCAGCAGGCAGGGTCAGAGGAACGTTGCACGCACTGCTACCACTGTGGCAGTGGAGAACATTTTCAAGCTGGCTGTAAAAATAGAGGAGCCAGACCATCGAGAGAGGCCCCTTTAAATGGGAGATGGTTACCCCTGCGGGACGAGTGTTAACCATAGCCAGTGAAATGTCCCATAAATGTGAAAATTGTGGCAGTTCACCAAAGAAGCTGAAACGATGCTCATCCTGTAAAGAGACACTGTATTGTTCCAGATCATGCCAAAAACAACACTGGACTGAACATCAGAGAAGATGCAACCTGTCAACTAAAAGTGAAAAACCTCCCTGCAAAGACAATAGTTTGCACTATTCGCCACCCTTTGCTCCAGTTGACCACTCCCACAAAGTCACCTCACTAGTTGGCAGGCGGTGTCTTGTGGAATGTTACCTGAACGGTCACCAGCTCCAAGCTTTATGGGACACAGGCTCCCAGGTATCGATCATTGATGAAAGATGGAAAACTGAATACTTACCAGATATAAGACTGAGAGATGTTTCAGAACTCCTTGACTTACCTGATGGATTAACATTGACTGCTGCAAATGGAATTGAAATGCCTTACCTGGGATGGATTGAGACCACTTTCCGGCTAGCCTCTGAAACTGATCAAACAAAAGAACTGATCGTTCCTGTGCTTGTGATGAAAGGATGTCACCTGTCCCATCCCCACATAGGTAGGTTTCAATGTTATTGAACACATACTGGCGAAGACTGAGAAGACTAAGAAGTACAGTGCTGTGAGGAAAGCTTTCCCAAGTCTGAAAAGAAATAAGGTGAGAGCTTTTATACAGGCTGTGAGTGTAGAGCAGATAGACAAGTACACGGTTAAAACCAAGAAAGAGATGATTATAGTGCCAAAACACAGTAGCATTCAGATTGAGTGTCGTGTAGTTGTTCAGCCTTTCAAGGAAGACATGACCATGCTATTTCAGCCAGAGCTGAACCCTGGGTGGCCAGATGGCCTTGAGTTCTACGACACACTAGTCAGAGTCAGAAAAGGTGTTTTACCAGTCATCATAACTGATGTTGCTAACCCAACTGATCATGACATTGTTTTGTTTGGGCGCACTGTAATTGGAACAGTACAAACCATCCTTACTTTGATGCCTCCCCAAATCTTTGAAAAAGTGGCAACACCAGCTACAGTGAATCACACTAGCACCCAAACTCCCTGTAAAACTGTCGAACAGTGGGATCCACCCGTAGATGTAAGTCACTTAGATGAAGGCCAGAGACAGGTAGTTAGACAAATGCTGAGAGAGTGTCATTCCTTTTCAAGGTCAGACAATGATATCGGCTGCATTGAAAGGTTGCAAATGAACATCTCTCTCAAAGACCCTGAATAAGTAAAACGCACATACATATGCGTGCCAAAACCATTGTACCAGGAAATTAAGGGTTACCTCCACGACCTAATAGCACTGGGTTGGGTGAGGAAGTCTAATTCTTCATATTCCTCGCCTGTCGTGTGTGTTAGAAAAAAGGATGGCACCCTTCGGTTGTGTATAGACTATAGAGACCTGAACAGGAAGACACATCCGGACCGCCAGCCTATCCCTCGGGTCCAAGATATCATGGACAGTTTGGATCAGAGAAAAGCTTATCACCAGGGATTTATCTCAGAAGAGAGCAGACCAGTGACAGCTTTTGTTACACCGTGGGGACTTTATGAGTGGATACGCATTCCCTTTGGCCTTATGAACGCCCCTGCTGCCTTCAAGCGTTGTATGGAAGAATGTTTGGAAGGGCTCCGGGATAACATCTGCATCCCTTATCTGGATGACACACTCGTTTACAGTAAGACCTTTGAAAATCATTTGGATCAGAGAAAAGCTTATCACCAGGGATTTATCTCAGAAGAGAGCAGACCAGTGACAGCTTTTGTTACACCGTGGGGACTTTATGAGTGGATACGCATTCCCTTTGGCCTTATGAACGCCCCTGCTGCCTTCAAGCGTTGTATGGAAGAATGTTTGGAAGGGCTCCGGGATAACATCTGCATCCCTTATCTGGATGACACACTCGTTTACAGTAAGACCTTTGAAAATCATTTGGTGCAACCTTGCTGAAAAAGTGCTGAAACGTCTCAGAGAGTATGGCATCAAACTCAAACCAAGTAAGTGTGATCTCTTTAAACCTGAGATCCGGTATTTGGGAAGAGTTGTGTCTGCAGAGGGCAGCAAGGTTGACCCAGCAGATTTTGAAGCAGTCAGGGCATTGAAAGAGATCAGACCATTGAATGTGGGTCAGCTCAGAAAAATGCTTGGCTTACTCACCTACTACAGACAATACATCAAAGACTTTTCAAAGAAAGCGAGCTGTCTGTATGACCTCCTTAAAACAGACCCAAACAAAGCTCCAAAAAAATCAAAAACAAAGAAAGTCAGCCATGTTGTGCCCTCTAATAAGTCGGTCACATAGACTGATCAGCACCAACAGGCACTTGAACAACTAATCGACTGTTTGCTCCACCCACCAGTGTTGGGCTTCCCTGATTTCACTCAGCCATTCATTGTACACACAGATGCGTCATACCAAGGCTTAGGAGCAGTACTCTATCAAAAACAAGATGGCAAGCTGAGAGTCATTGCCTATGGCTCCCGCTCATTAACAGCAGCTGAGAAGAACTATCACTACCATGCTGGAAAGTTGGAATTTCTAGCTTTAAAATGGGCAATCAAATTTCGTGATTATTTGTATTATGCTCCAACTTTCACTGTGTATAGTGATACTAACCCCCTCACATATGTCCTGTCTACTGCAAGACTGAACGCAACCACTTCCAGGTGGGTTGCAGAGTTGGCTGAATTCCACTTTACAATAAAGTACAGGCCAGGGAAAGAAAACGGAGACGCAGATGCTTTGTCGAGGATGCCACTGGATGCAGTCATTGATGAGAGAATGTTCTGAGGAGCTGCCACCTGATATCATCGCTGCCACGACCCAAGCAGTTGACTTTAAGAAAAGTCTCCTGAAATGTTGTCATGTTCAGCTGCATCCATGTCCGTCTCAGTTGCAGATGAGTCAGCAACAGCATCAGTCAGCCCCATTCCAAAAGATCAATTAAGAGAGTCACAAAAATCAGACCTGCATATCGGTCCATTGCTAGAATGCAAACTGTCAGGTTTGCCTGTTAAGAAGCTAAAGACATTCAGTTCAAAAACAAAATGTCTATTCCGAGAATGGGACAAATTGACAATTGACACCGATGGTGTTTTGTACAGAACTACCAAAGCCCGTAGGCAGTTGGTCCTACCAGACCGGTACAAAGGAAAGGTGCTGGAATAGCTGCACGATAACATGGGACACCAAGGTGCAGACCGCACTGTATCTCTAGTACGAGACCGCTTCTTCTGGCCATATATGCAATCTGACATTGAGCACTATGTGACTAAAGTTTGCACCTGTCTCAAGAAGAAAAAAACATGCCATGAAACAAGAGCTCCCCTGACAAATATTGTGACGACACAGCCCTTTGAACTAGTATGTATTGATTTCCTACATCTCGACCAATGCAAAGGTGGATATGAGTACATCCTTGTGATTGTGGACCATTTCACACGTTTTGTTCAAGCATATGCCACCACATCAAAGTCAGGAAAAACTGATGCAAATCTCATCTTCAATGACTTTGCCCTGAAGTTTGGGTTCCCCTCTCGCATCCACCATGACCAAGGGAGAGAATTTGAAAACCAGTTGTTCAGTCAGTTGAAAAACCTCAGTGGCATGGCCGGATCTAGGACGACACCCTATCATCCGATGGGGAATGGTCAAGTAGAGCGTATGAACAGGACTTTGTTACAGATGCTTAAGACACTGACTGAAACACAGAAATCAAACTGGAAAGAGTCTCTTAACAAACTGGTATATGCCTATAACTGTACCCGGTGTGAAGTGACAGGTTATTCACCATTTTACCTTCTTTTTGGGAGATCACCTAGGCTTCCAGTTGATATGCTGTTTGGATTGTACACAGAGTCAGGTTCCAGTGACCAGCGAGAGTATGTGGAGAAATGGAAAAGAGGTATGAAGGAAGCATATGCCATTGCAAATGAGAATGCAAAAAAAGCCCCTGGAAGGAGTAAAACACATCATGACACAAAAGTTAGGAGCTCAGTGCTACAGCCTGGAGAGCGGGTTCTGATCAAAAATCTGACACCAAGAGGAGGACCAGGAAAACTGCGTGACTATTGGGAAGACACAGTTCACACAGTAGTGAGACAAATGGGGTCTGAACTGCCAATTTATGAAGTAAGACCAGAAAAGGGTAAAGGACGATCCAGGGTCTTGCACAGAAATTTGCTCATGTCCTGTGACCACTTACCTTTTGAGGCACAACCAGAAGTAAAAAAAAGTGACACGAGCAAACAGAGAAAAAGACACCAGCAAGCATTCCAGCTTCAAGAGTCTGAAGACAGTGGGGATGAATATGACTTTCACTATGAGCCGTTTAAGGTGTCCACGTTGCCTGCGGAACCAGGGATGGAGCCTGAACATGGTCCCCTGTGGAACAGAGAGTTGCAGTGACAGTCCCTGTTGCTATGCCAGAACAACCTTATGATGGAGATCAGCTGGAGGAGGCAAGCACTTGTACTGAAAACCTGTCTGATGCTCGCTCACCACATACCTCACCATCATCAAGTGCTGAACTTGGAGAGCCGACCTACCAGCAGCCACAAAGAGAGAGACATCCACCAAGACGCATCACCTATGATCAGCTTGGTATTCCTTCATGCTACAGCATCCAGTCACCACCACAGCTGTTACCATTCTACCCTACACCAGGAATGGTCCCATGGTTGACACCCTTACAGCCATACTACCTTCAGCCACCCTGTATGTTTGTACGCTAGAAAAAAAGTAATCCGGCAGAAGTAACTTTTTGGGCTAGGGCCATGGACTTTTTGTAGACTGTTCTTTAAGATTGTTTCCAATGACAATTTATGGACTGTTTATAATGGAAAGTCAACAAAAACAAATGTGGAATATGGACAGTATTGAGCCGTGACCTTTGACCTTTGTTCAAGCACCAGCTTGCAGAAGAGGATCTTCAGCGTCAAATTCACAAGAGAGTAATATAAGAAAATATTTGAGTGAATGTCGGGACAACATTTATTTTGTAGGAGAGAGTGTGACAGGTTGGAACACATGCACTCTTGAGCAGGCTAGAGAGTAGGGAGATGTCATGCTCTGTTGTGATTCACAGAGATCAAGCTATTTTGTGTTTAGTGATATATGTATGTATATAAATAATTGTGTTGTGCAAAAGGACAAAAGTAAAGCCTTGTTGAGGAAAAGACACCAAATCACTCTTGTGATTATTTATCCCCCCTTTTAGGGGTGTAACATACGCATAGCCACGTAATTGTGCCGAGCTGTTGGAGGCAGCCCCAGGGCCACTGTCTACACCACCCCGGTGAGAAGAGGCACGAGACGGACCGCCCACTCCGCCGCCGGCCAGTCACATGCCTCCGCCGCACGCCTCTGGCGTCATCTCAAATGTCTCCAGAAAAGATTGTTCGTCATCGGCCGCCACCATTTTGTGCAGAGTTACCCCCGCCCAGGTGGAGGGGTTCTGCACCGACGGCGCTGTAGCTGTCCGGGCGGCGAGCTGTTCGAGGGCGTAGGTCTGCCTCTCAGTCTGGACCCGGAGCGCGCCCAGGAACTGGCGGTTTGCCTCCGCCTAATCCTGCTGCGATCACACCCAGCATCTGCCCCAACGCGAGGATTGGTCCGTCTCCGTCCCCCCCAGCACCAAGATATGAGCACACTTAGTGTAATGTTTGGCAAGATACTTTATTTGGATCTCTGCTCTGTTTTAGTATCTTCGACTTCAACAAGCGGAATGGAGGAGCCGAGGATTAAATCACCGATCTTACAATTAGTGACCTACAGCCCACAGTGACATCGCCGTGGTAAAACCTCTCGATCACAAGGTAGCCCTGCCCTAAAGCATACTACGACCATCATTTACTAAATGAACATCATGCTGTATTGAAGAAGACTTAAAACTAGCAATTGAGACCAGAACCTTGTGTTTACAATGTTTACTGAGGGAATACATCAAGAGAAGTAAACATCGAGAGAAGTAAATCAAACCTAAGGGGAAAAGCACAACACTATTTTAAGGGAATGGGCGGTTCTGATATTGAGTGTTGAGTCGCTGCCACCGGACTGTGTAATATGCTTGAAACCTCCCAGAACTGCAAATGTGAAACAGTCATAAAAAAAAAAACAGTCAGCTGCGAACAACAAATGTTATTATTAAAGCAAATTCAGTGCGGCATACGCTGCAACACACAAAACGAACATGCACAACAAACAATTAACCCCTCCCGAAGTATAATTCCATCCCCGGCTCCCAACAGTCCCGAAGTCTCATTTCCCCAAAAGAAAGTAAATGACAGAACAACCCCCCAAAAGCCAGACAGGCGGAAACGCAGCGAGGCGTCGCGTTTCCTTCACCCCGCGCTACTTCACCACAGTCCGTTTAGCTGGTAGTCCCAGGGTGCTGTATTTCAGCGCAGTCTTCTAGCTTTAATCCAGTTTTGTACAGATCCACAGCGAAGCAGTCACTCGAAATAACATGCCATCCTGAGTCCACTAAACGCCGACCGCCGCCTGTCCGTGCGCTCTTCCGAAAAACCCTTGCGTCTCCTCCCCCCCAATGACAAATACAAATAATCCTTCCAGGAAAAGGCTCTCCCACCAACGACCTGACTATTACCTTCAACAACTCAGTGTTGGCCCCGACTGCCAGGAACCTCGGTGTGACACTCGACAGTCAACTCTCCCTGACTGCCAACATTACCGCAACACGCGGTAATGTGTTACTGTATGGTAATGTTGTAATGTGTTCCTGTAGGTACATGCTGTACAACATATATACAACCCTTTCTCAGTCAGAAGGCGGCACAGGCTCTGGTCCAGGCTCTGATCTTCTCGTGTCTAGACTACTGTTACTCCCTCCTGGCAGGTCTACCTGCTAATGCCATTTGACCTTTACAGCTGCTGAATGCAGCTGCTCGACTGGTCTTTAACCTCCCGAAATGTACCCACACTACTCCGGTCCTCTGCGACCTTCACTGGTTACCGGTGGCCGCCCGCATCCGCTTCAAAACATTGGTACTTGCGTACCGTGCTGCGAACAGATCGGGTCCAGTCTACATCCAGGACATTGTAAAACCGTACACCCCAGCTCGTTCACTTCGCTCGGCTTCTGCCAATCGGCTTGTAGCTTCGTCACTGCGAGCTAGTTTCTAGTTTCGAGCTAGTTTCTTTAGCTAGATTCTGCCAATTGGCTTGTAGCTTCGTCACTACTCAACAGTCACAACTGTTTGCTGTCCTGGCTCCTCAATGGTGGAATGAGCTCCCCATTGACATCAGGATAGCAGAAAGTCTCTACATCTTCCGTCGCAAACTAATAATAATAACACCAATCATACTTGATCCTATTTAAACCTGGGCTCACGCTTCAGGCCACTGATAATCTTACAGGTACGGCACATTAAGTGCGCAAAGGAAAATAAACAAAAAGGTTTACCCTTTACTGGTGCCGTACACAGAGACAGACATATGCGATCATTACATCCCCCCCTCCCAGCCAGCGGCCATAGTAGGGTTTCATGTGTCTGAGGCTTTAGACAGTGGGTGTGACCTAATTCAGACCAGACCGCCCCCCACAAAGCGTACATCTCTGCGGCATGCATTATAGTACCTGGCTTTGGCCACCCCAACAACCTCCTTCAGCATCTGTGTGTGTGTGTAATATGTGGTATGTAGATGTGTTCGGTGCAGGGGTCTGGTGCACAAAACGTTCCATTGACTTTGACTTTGCGGCCCAGGGCCAACACCGCAGGAGTCACGCCAGTGGTCTCATGTACTGCTGTGTTGATAGCCAACCGGAACTCAGGCAACCACCGGTCCCAGTCTTGGTGGTGGTCACCTACAAAAGAGGCAATCATGGTCTTCAGCGTCTAACTAATTTTCACCGTGGGCCTCAACAGCATCATGGCTGCCCTCAAAGGGCCGGTTGTAACTAACACTGTATAATTGTAACTACTCGCGAACATATTGTTAAATAACTGTCTTTGCATTTGATTATTGTTTATTCAAGTGTAGAAAATATTGTACATGCATTTATATAAATGTAAAATATATGTAAGCAAATTTCTGTTATAACATAAATCCATTTAATTTAGGGTTAAGAAACCCACATTACTCTATCAAAGATCATGGTCTGGACTAGTGGTTCTCAACTGATCTGGCTGCGGTACCCACCATCACCCCTGAAAGACAAGCCCAAATCCAGAAACATTTTTGATGCAATTTGACCTGAGATAGTACTAAATATCACAGTATGCCAACACAAAAAAAAAAAAAAGAATCCCGAACAAGATTGATACGGCTAAAATGAGAGAAGACCTGCTGGACGCCAAGGCAGAGGCAATAAAAAAAGGAGTAAGAGACAAGATATGGAGCATTCTCTAAAGCTAAAGCTAACAGGAAAAGAGCAGAGGAAGAAGAAAGAGTGGGCTTGAAAGGATGGGATGAAATCATGCGTCTCCATCTGAACAGGCCAAGGGTGTCACGAAACCAGGGTGTGGCCGACAGCACCGGTTCAATGTTTGAGCAGAGACCAGGAAGTGAAGAGAGCAAGACCAAGAAAGACAATGAGCAAGAAAACAAAGACAGGAAGAGGGACAGCAGATCTGCCCCTCTCAGTAGCTCCGCCTACGTCCCTCTATACCCCGCACTTCCTCTTTCTCCCCAGATGGTGGAGCCAATGTTGCCCGTAAGAGGAGGTCCCCCGCATTACTCCACAGAAACTGCAATAGCATCAGCTCTCCACATGATGGTGCCAATGTTGCAAGTAACAGGAGGAAAACTGATTGGAGCCATGACAATGGATGTGACGGATGGGAGGCTGGAAGTTGAAGACACACAACTTGCGGGAGTAGTGGGGGTCATCACAAATGAACTCACTAATCTCCAGGAGCCGATGCAACGAGTCAACCGGCACATAAGGAGCCATACACGAGGGTCTGCAGAACAAGGGGGACTGACAAGACCAACTACCCGTCCCCCGTTCGGAGCAGGAGGATTTCAGCCGTCAGGAGAAGGGGGGTCATCGATGGAATGGGAGGAGATGACTCTACAGCTCAAAGGGCGACCACCACTGCCCCCTGGTGGATCACCACAGTTCGACTATGACAGCCGGCCCAACCGAGAAGGAAGATTGACCCCAACACCGCCACCTGCTGGCTCACACGTGACAACAACAATGACATCTCCACCACCACTTGCTGGACAATCATTGACATTAGCATTACAAATGCTGCCATCTGCTGGCCAAACAGTAGGAAAGCCCCAACACAGAACAACAAGACTGATGGCAGCCACACCCCCTCCCATGCCTTTCCCACCAGCCCATTCCACTGGATCAAGAAGCCACACCCCCCTGAATACAACAAGGAGATCCACCAACCCCTTCAGCTGTCCAAGCATTCTGGGAACCGTCAACGTCCAGCCAAATGACCACATCGTCTACATAGATCAAAATGGCTACCCACTCCCTCAGACAGTACCACCCTTCCCCTTTCCCAATCAAGATCAACAAGCAGCCAACAACAACGACCCTTCAAGCAGCTCTGACAGCGAAGAAGATGAGTATGAGGTCGCAGGAACCTTGAAATGCTCAGCAAAACCAGTAGCTCCTCGCAGGTCATCAAGAATACACCAGAAGAACAAAAAGAAGCAAGGAAGACAAAGAATCCAACAAAAAGAGGAAGACGATGAAGAACTACAGCATCTCCAACAACATGCCCCTGCGGCAAGTACCAGCAGCACAGACAGGGGCCTGCAGCTTCTCCCAATTCAGCTTTGGAGACCTGACTGGAATGATACAGACACTGCCCCAACTAACAGCTGGAGCTGAACCATGGCTTGAAGGATTTGAAGCAGTCACTTCCGGCCACCTGCTGGCCATAGGAGACATCAGAGCTGTCATCACAAGATGCCTGGATGGATACAGAGGCCCCAAGATCCTGGAACATGCAGGAATTCTCTCTACCATGACACCTCCGACCCCCTTCAATCCCCACAGGAATGGACTATGGGCTGCCCTACGACGCAAGTTCCCCACCGCATGGGACAAAGGTGCCGTCGAAAGCTACAAGTGAGACGGAAAAGAAACGCCCTCAGCATACCTGGCCAGCACCCAAGAAAAATGGAGAAAGGCTTTTAAAGAACCACATGACGCATCAAACTCCACCGTCTCCATGCATTCCCTTTGACGAAAACAGTCAACAACTGTTCGCATTCACATACAACAGACAGCAATACATCTACTCGTGCCTGCCCCAAGGTTACAGGTGCTCACCTGGACTCTTCAAAAAGCCTTGAAAACACATCTGCTAGATCTGGTCCTCCCTCCAGGAGTGGTTCTGATCCAATACGTAGATCAGAACCACTGCCTCAACACCAGATTAGCTCTGTTGACCCTGCTGGCAGACAAAGGCTACAAAGTCAAAAGAGAAAAAGTACAATGTGGAAGAAGAAAAGTTGTCTTCCTGGGAAGAGCAATATCCTCTGATGGGTTAGGAGTGTCTCATGCCCACAGACACAACATCCTGCACCACCCCAAGCCAATTACAGTATCAAGTACCATGCTGTCCTTCCTGGGTCTCACCGGATATAGTCGTACACATATCCCTGACTACAGTGGTCTCACTCAGCCACTAAGAGACATGATCAAAGAGGTTGGCAACAGGAACCTCTCAGGAACCCTAACTTGTACTCCTGAATCTGAAAGTACCTTCATAAAAACAAAACAGTCACTTTTACAGGCTGCTGCACTGATGTCACCTGACTACACTCACCCGTTTTATTTGGAAAGCATTTTGTCAATGCTGTGCTGTATCAGAAAAAGGGGGGGAGAGACAAGTGCTATTATACCACTCTTCAAAACTTGATGCAGTTGAAACAGGCCAACCATCATGTGCAAGATATGTTGCAGCAGTGGCCAAAGCTATTGAAAAAAACAGTCATGTGGTAATGTGTCATCCACTCGAAATCTACACCAACCATGGAGTCACAGCGTACCTGCAAAGCAAAGAATTCGCGTTCAGTGTGGCAAGAAAAACAAAACTGCAAGCACAATGCACTCAGATGCACATCACGTTTGGGCCATCGAGCAACAATATGGCCTACAAAATGCAAAATGGAGATCCGCATGTGTGTGAAGAGCTGGCCATAAGAGAAACAAAGATCAGAGTGGACCTGAAAAATTAACCAGGAACAGAAGTGGATGCCTGGCTCTACACTAACGGATGTTGCTACAAAGGAAGTGAAGGAAATATCGCAGCATATGCAGTGGTACAGCAACTACCAGACGGACAACACATCACCTTGGATGAAGGCATCATTGAACAGCCTGCCTCGGCACAATTGGCCGAAGTAACAGCCCTAACAAAAGCACTTGAATAGGCAAAAGACAAAAGAGTGAACATTTTCACAGACTCAGCCTATGCGCACGGAGCGGTGCATATAGATGGACCCATATGGATCAGGAGAGGTTTCACAACATCCAATGATCAACCCATCAGATACAAAGCTGCAATGATAAAACTACTCAATGCAATACTACTCCCAGCCACATTGTCCGTAATGAAGTGCAAAGGACACGACAAAATCAAAACAAGAGTGAGCGCTGGAAATGATGCAGCAGACGCATCAGCAAAACAAGCAGGAGGATATACCCCCACTCAAATGATCATGAAACCACTGAAAGAAGTCACTCAGCAACCAGAACTGACAGAAGAACACATCCAACAGCTCCAACAGAAAGCAGGACCATATGAATGGTCAGAATGGAGAAGAAAAGGAGCCACAATGGATGGAAAAGGACTATGGAGAGCTCATGACGGACATCTTGTAGCACCAGCCGAACTATGCCAAGTCCTATTGAAAGAAGCACATGGGAAAACACATGAAGGAAAGAAACGAAACACTCAAAAGAATTGCCTACTTGTGGTGGCACCCCAACCTTGAAAGTATGACCAACCTCTTCTGTGACGAATGTCCCACTTGTGGTAACCACAATCCACGAAAACCATATCAAACGCCAATGGGAGCGTATACAGTACCTGCAGCCTGTTTCCAAGACATCAGTGTAGATTATACAGACATGGGAGCAGAGAACGTAGTACAAGGGAAAAGATATGTGTTAGTAATGGTAGACAGATTTTCAAAATGGGTGGAAGCAATCCCCACCAAGCGCGAAGACGCTCAGACAGTAGTCAAATGGCTACAGACAGAACTCATACCTAGATATGGGGTGCCTAGACGCATCAGGTCCGACAACAGAACACATTTCAACAACAAACTTCTGCAAAAAGTGGAACTAGCTCTGGGCATAAACCACAAGTTTGGTTCGGTGTATCATCCACAGTCACAAGGTCTGGTCGAAAGGGCCAATCAAACAATCAAGGGAAAGCTGGCAAAGATGTGCGCAGGTACAAGGATGACATGGGTTGAAGCCCTACCTTTAGTATTGATGACAATGAGGTCATCCCCAGGCGGTAAGACGCACCTTTCGCCACATGACTTATTGACTGGTAGAGTGATGCCAGGTCTGCCCAGGGATGGAGGTCATATGCCAGCCCTGGACGTACACAAAATGAGTGAATATGTGAAGGCACTAACATGTCTTTCTGAAGCTCTCTCCAACCAGGTTGTTCGTGCCCAGACGATTGATCCGGCAGAGACGAAGCTGCCACAGGTGAAAGTAGGTGACTGGGTCAGGGTCAAGGTTCACAAACGAAAGTGGACAGACCCCAGGTGGACTGGTCCGTACGAAGTGAAGGAGGTTACTTCACACTCGGTCCAGGTCAAAGGTAAATCAGGAGCACCCTGGCACCACCTGACACATTGTACCCCAGCACCAGTTCCAACGAGAACTCTGACAAAAGTCAGAAATAATTTGAAAGATGCAACAAGCTCTTAGAATATGTTTTGGGGACCCTGATTATCCAATTGCATTCCCTGCATAAGAACCATGACTAACAGATTGATTACCACCGCCCTGACCAAAGAGAAACTCCCTCCACCCCCGTACGAGCAGTGCCCCTTACTAGTATATGACTCCAACGGACTTGACACGGACAACACCGACGAGCCCCAATTTACCATTTCATATTAGGTCACACCTAGCATCTGTGAAAAAGGGGATTTGTTGAGGATAAAATACGTTAGTTAGAACCCCGGCACCATCATGAGGCCTTGACACGCTGGTTAGTTAGACACCAGGCACCAAAATAAGGCCTTGAGACGCTGTATAGAAATGAGCACACGAACATAACGCTACGTAAACTCTCTTCCACATAATTTCAGGGCTTTAGCTAGATAGCAGGAGGCTGCTCAAGGAGCGATGCCTGTGTTGACGAACTGTCTGCACATCGTGGCAGATAAAGAACACCTGCTAACCGACTCCCTGAAACTGAGAGAATATGCCCCCGCTTCGCACATAAGATTGCACAACATACACACACACTGATCTGCTACGCCACCTGGAGGCCAGATGATGCGTGAGCCTAGAGAATATGCCCCCGCTTCGCACATAAGATTGCACAACATACACACACACTGATCTGCTACGCCACCTGGAGGCCAGATGATGCGTGAGCCTAGAGGCTCTCAGGAAGTCTAAACCAGAGCCGCCTCCACCTTATAGTCGACCAATCAAAATGCCCTTAAGGACGATATAGGCAAATTGTGCACTCTGCTCGGCGCCTTTTTCTGTGCTAATTTTTAGCTAGATTCAGGTCCATGAATGTTTAACTGCTGGACATAATACTCCTGTTCGATTGAATAAATGTTCATTGATTGATTTTAATTTGCTCGTCTCAAGTCTTGATTTCACTACCACGACAATGCCATGTCTCCCCTGCGATCATCGCTGTAATGTAATGCTCAACACCTCGCTGTGTAACTGGCTGCTGGACTTTATCAGTGAGAGGCCACAAGCAGTACGTGTCGGCAACAACATCTCGAGCAGCATCACACTGAGCACAGGGGCCCCTCAGGGCTGTGTGCTCAGTCCACTGTTCTTCACCTTGCTGACTCATGACTGCAAAACCACCTACAGAACCAATCACATAGTCAAGTTTGCAGACAACACAACTCTGGTCGGTCTCATCACCAAGGATGATGAGACCCACTATAGGAAGGAGGTCAGCCTTCTGACCACGTGGTGCGGAGACAACAACCTCCTTCTGAACAACAGCAAGACCAAAGAGATTGTTGTTGACTTCCGGAGAGGCCACTGAACTCCCACAACTGACCATCAATGGTGCTGACATAGAGATTGAGCAGCACTCCAGCAAATTCCTGGAGGTGGACATCAGTGAGGACCTCTCGTGGACAGCCAACAAAATATCCCTGACAAAGAAAGCACAAAGACGCCTCTATTTTCTCCGTAATCTCAAGAAGGCAAGAACCCCCCCACCCATCATGTGCACCTTTTACCGTGGCACCATTGACAGCATCCTGACCAACTGCATCACTGTGTGGGGCGGAAGCTGCTCGGACTATAACAGCGCATAGTAAATGCAGCTGGACACATCATCGGTGCCTCACTCTCCCCCCCCCCCCCCCCTGCAGGAGATATATAACACCCGCCTCACCCGCAAAGTGACCATGATTGTGAGCGATTCCTGCCACCCCTCACACAGTCTCTTCAGCCTCCTTCCCTCTGGGAGGAGATACCGGAGCCTCCGAGCTCGCACCACCAGACTGTCAAACAGCTTCATCCACCAGGCTGTAAGGAAGCTGAACTCTCTCCCCTCTCTCCCACTCCTCCTCTTTTAGATTCATATATCGAAATGCTGCTAAAACTCCATGTCTGACTGCTGCTATAATACATACTTAAAGTTTTTTAATATATTTTTTTATAGTTCTTAAGTTATATGTTGTCTAAATGTTCTTTGTTGTTGTTGTTAGCTGTTTTGCACTTTATTACTTTATTATTATTACTACAATACACTTTATGTTGGACAAGAGAGAAACGTACTTTCAGATCTTCTGTATGTTTGCACAAATGGAAGAAGTGACAATAAAGCTGACTTTGACTTGGAGTGCTGCCTGTTAGTGTGTGAGCGTTGGGCAGCCCCGCCCCCTTGCAGTCAATGCGTGCAGGCAGCATGACAGGGAGCGGAACAGTGAGTGCGCTCTAATCGCGCTATTTTAATGAAATATCGATACTAAGAATATGCAAGATCGTATCGTTTTTAACTTACGGGTACCGCGGTACCTTTTTAGAATCGATACACCGTGCACCATTACCTCCTGCTTCCTTTTCTCTGCAGCAGTAGATGTTGCGGGCTGACATTCAAGCTAACTCTAACAATAAAGACGCTGTAGACATCTTAACGCAGATTGGCTCGACACGTCGCATCAAAGATGTTTTATTGCGAACATCACAACATCACCTTTTCTCCTTGGCCGTTTCTCAATCCAAAGTACGCTGAGTACAGACCTGTGTTCTTTTTTGGAGGGAGGACGCAGGACGGTCTTTCTGCAATTGTAACAGCAGCGAACTTGATGACGTCACCATGTCAGCTGTTCTTGCTCATGAGTTTACTCCAATTATTCACTGTACATTATATATATATATAAATAATTGCAACCCTCAGTTAAACTGATTTAACCTGTGAACTAATAATAAACTATTTGTGCTCGTTACAGAATGATATCTCATGTATAACCGCTACGGAGACACCAGAGCCAGCGGATCATTTAAAAAAGTCCTGCCGACATCAGGCTGTTCTCGGCGGCCACACTGAGCGCTGACCGCCTGGCGTTGCGAGGCTCACAGGTCCCGCGATCCGGAACTCAAATCTCCGAAACCGTCGGCGCATATTTTTTGTCGGCTGAATCTCGACAAACCGACCACAGGTTTGATGCTTAAACTAATAACTTCTCGAATGAAAACATCCTAGAATTACATTCCGTGACTCAACAACAGTAGTATTTAGAAAAAGTCAACTTTCAGTTTAGTATTTTCTCCTTCGCCATTGCTCCCCGTCGCTGGTGCGAAATGCATTGTGGGATATTGGCTGTCCAAAGTACGCACAAGTCTCCTATTATGCATCCTTTGGGAACTGGGCGGATTAAGTCACATCCGGGCATTTTTACCGTGCTTTGCGAGAAGCGGACTTTTGAATTGGAACAGTACTTGGGCCGCGACTGATGACGTTTCACAAATCCACGAGAACACAAGTACGGACAAGAACGCATATTGAGAAACGGCCTTTGTCTCACTCCAATCTCAGAAACGCTGGCCGGCCAGTTGATAGAAAATAACTACAAATAACCTCTGCAAGTGATTTATCACCACAGAGTGATCACTGTAGAGGAAAATGTTTCTGTGTGAAATGGGTGTTTCATTAAAAATGTTATAAATTGAATACATCGATGCTTGATCTTTTTGTTGCATTGACACCATTGAGTTATGTAGTATTTTCTAGGTATGGGCAGATGAAGCCTTGTGAAGCATTGAGGCTTTCTTCCTATTTGTACCGAAAAGGATTCGAAGCTTCGGGGCTTCACTTTGAAGAAGAACAGCGACATCTGGTGGCAGACTGAAATTAAAGCAGCCGTTTAACAGTGTGTCGAAGCACTAGCACAACACATCAATGTTTCAATCTCACATTTCTGCAGTAAAAGTCAATTAAAGCTGCGTGTTCATTCACGGATTTGATGTTATATATAACCGTTATCGATGTTGTTTTTTTACATTGCAATAAAACTAAATGCTGGTTAATAATATGAAACGACGACGTGTTGGTGATGGGATTCGATCCACCCCACTCAAAACGGAAAGCTCACAGGTGTGTGTTACCCACTAAACTATAGAGGAACACTTGAAACAAAGTACATTGTTGTATATTAGTAATGCCTTAAACTGTTATGCCAACAGATACTGGTAAACACAGTTTTCCTCTAATACTCGCCATAACTCACAATTCTCTCTTTCAATCTCCTCTCTGTCAATCTCCTCTCCCAAACCCCGGTCCGTGTACGTTTTGTTCGTTTGTTTTATGGTTCATTCGAAAATACGGAAATACCGTGGTTTCATAGTTTTCTGTTTGAAATCCAAAACGGGTAAACGGAAAACCACTTCTGTTTGCCGTTTTTGTCGTCTGTCGTCTTAAAACGAATGTCAAAATAAAATCCAGCGATATATATTCTTATTTACAGTCTTCTATGATGCAAAAACATAGAAGGATAACATTAGAAACGTTAGAAGAAAATTAATTAATCAATATAAATAAATAACCCTGGATATGTTAGCAACAGTAGTGACTACAGGCAGTTTACTATTCATGTATATATGTACACAGCAACAATCAACTTTTCAATTAATTGTTGCATTATTAAATGCAACACAGTTCCTAATATAGTGTAATCAAAGTAATGTGTGTGTTTCTTGAATGAACACAGAGCAGAGCCTGTATGAGGAGACCCAGAGTAAAGGGTTTACCTTTCTACCAGTAGATGGCAGTATACCATACCTCGTTGATTGATTTGTGACACTTAATCCTGTATTGAATGGTACAGAAAAGGTCAAAGGGCCAAGATGAAATATAATGTTGGTCAAATGCTGTGGTCCAAATGCCATTGAGATACAACAAGTTTGACTAAATCTTACAAGAGCACAAACCAAATGAATTGGTTCTATTCACATATTACTACCATGTTACCTGTCTCGTGACCCCTCAGAGTGACCTCTGGAGCTGGAGGGGGATGCAGACTGTCAGGATGGACTTGGGTTGGGAACCAATGCAACAGATTACCAGCTATTTGCATGTTGGACAAACCAGCATGGCACTGTCTCATACAAATGAAGTTCCCATCCAATAACACTGGTATGCAGAAGCCTGCTTTTGGAGGTTTAAAACTGTGACCATAATCTGAGACGAAAAAACATGTCCCTGAAATGTAGTAGAGATTGCAGTTTAGTGACATTGGAATGTAACTTTTGTGGGAGATAGGAAGGTTTCGACGGGTTATCTCTAGTGATAGAGAGACATCATCATCTTGAAATACAATATTAGTTTCCTCTTTTGGTGTAAATTTCACCCATCATCACAAAAGGTCAAAGGTCACATTTAGTCTGAGTACACTATTTTGGCGTTCATAGGGGTTTAAATTATCAGATCCTTTCCAGGTAGCAGGTGCTTGTGATTCTATACAGGCAGTAGGACATGTCTCCTTTGATTAAAGTTAACAAAGTCAAATGGACTTCTGTTGGGGCTTTATGAGTCTTTATACGCCGAAGATAGGAAAGCTACAAACAAATACTTCAAGAGCACTATTGGGGTCTCCAAACTAGTTAACCATAATATCCTTTACTCTTCTTTTTTCCCCTAACATGTAAGATTTCTCCAGAGCAGTTGGGGGCAACACCCCTCGCTCTTTAACACCTCAGTGGAGTGTAATTTGATGTGGTGCTTATTTAGCTTTCAAGTCAATTAAGTAGTAAAGGAAAAGCTAAGTTTGGTAGTGTAACACATGCACTGCAAACACATTTTTATAAGAGTAACCACACATATGAACCATACCTGATGTGATTGATCTTGTTTTGAACAATACATTCATGAACAATACATTCTGAACGCATCATCTCTCTCTTCCGGTAAGCGTATTGCATCTCTTCCGGTTGCCATCTTAGAAGCTAGCGATGGCTTCCTCCTCTCCCCCTCCCGCTCCCTCTTGCTCAGAGTGTCACATGTATAGCTATACCAATGTGGGCTATGTAGATAACTGTCAGACTTTCTGGGGAAAACCTGATCTGATGAGGAGAGACGGCATTCATCCCACTTTGGATGGAGTGGGTCTCATTTCTGCAAATATGACCAAGTTGATTAACGGACTTAATCCATGACAACCCAGGGTTCAGATCAGGAAGCAGAAGTAGAGTTGTAGTCTTACACCCTTCACTGCACTTCCATTCGAGCAGTTACCCACCTATAACTATATAGAGACTGTGTCTGTCCCACGGCCACTTAAATTAATTAAATCAAAAGTAACAAGAAGAGGAGTCATACAAATTAACCTCATAAAGGTTAACAACACTATTGCAACAGTGCAACAAAACAGGAGAATTAAATGTGGACTCCTAAATATTAGATCTCTTTCATCTAAAGCTGTATTAGTAAATGATTTAATATCAGACAATCACATTGATGTATTCTGTCTTACTGAAACCCGGCTAAGTCATGAAGAATATGTCAGCCTAAATGAATCAACTCCTCCAAGTCATTAATACTCGTATTCTTCAAGGCACCGGCCGAGGAGGTGGAGTAGCAGCCATCTTTGACTCAAGCCACCGGGTCCATATTCAGAATTTATATCTGAATTTTCAGAATTTATATCAAGTTTAGTCCTTAAAACTGATAAGTTTATTATTGTAGGATATTTTAATATTCACGTGGATGTCGATAATGATTGCCTTAGTGCTGCATTTATCTCAATGTTGGACTCGATTGGTTTCTGTCAGAGAGTACAGAAACCCACTCACTGCTTTGGCCACACCCTCGACCTTGTTCTTGCATATGGCATTCACATTGAGCATTTGGAGGTCTTCCCACAGAACCCTCTTCTGTCAGACCATTACCTTATAACTTTTGAGTTCATACTACCGGAGTGTACACCGTTCTCAACGTGACGGAGGACTCCTGTGCTAACTTTAGTCCGTCCGAGATTAATCATCTTGTCCATAGTGCTGCAGGCTCACTGAGAATGACACTAGACTCGATAGCCCCTCTGAAGAAGAAGACGGTGAGGCAAAGGAGGTTTGCTCCCTGGTATAACCCCCAGACCCGCAAACTAAAGCAAAAATCACGAAAGCTTAAAAGTATATGGCGTTCCACCAATCTGGAAGAATCACGCTTAGTTTGGCGAGATAGTCTTAAAACATATAGGAAGATGTTTTGCCTTTAATTGGCACCTCTCTATTAGATATCGTCAGTGTGTCTTTGCTAACAGGCAATGTACCACATTCCTTCAAATTAGCTGTAATTAAACCTCTCCTGAAGAAGCCCACTCTTAATCCAGAGGTGTTGGCTAACTACAGACCAATCTCTAACCTTCCCTTCCTCTCTGAGATCCTTGAGAATGTAGTCGCAAACCAGTTGTGTGACTACATCATAATAGTGTATTTGAAGAGTTTCAGTCAGGTTTAGAAAACACCACAGCACAGAGACAGCACTGGTGAAAATTACAAATGACCTCCTAATTGCATCAGATAAAGGACTCATATGTGTACTTGTTTTGTTAGACCTTAGTGCAGATAAAGGACTCATCTCTCTACTTGTTTTGTTAGACCTTAGTGCAGCGTTTGACACCATTGATCATGACATCCTATTAAAGAGACTGGATCCGTCCATTGGCATTTCAGGTACCGCACTAAGTTGGTTTAAATCCTATTTATCAAATCGATCTCAATTTGTATTTGTAAAAGATGAAGCCTCGATGACCACCAACGTTAATCACAGAGTTCCACAAGGTTCTGTGCTTGGACCAATTTTATTTACCTTATATATGCTTACTTTGGGCAACATTATCAGGAAACACTCCATAAACTTTCATTGCTATGCAGATGATACTCAATTATATCTATCGTTCAAACCAGACGAGACCAACCAGTTCGCTAAAATTCAAGAATGTCATAAAGACATAAAAACATGGATGACCTGCAACTTCCTGATGTTAAACTCAGACAAAACTGAAGTTATTTTACTCGGCCCAGAACACCTCAGAGATCAATTATCTGGTGATGTGGTTTCTGTAGATGGCATTGCCCTGGCATCCAACACCACTGTAAAGAATCTCGGCGTTATCTTTGACCGAGACTTGTCCTTTAACTCCCGCGTGAAGCAAATCTCAAACTCATCTACGTAACGTTTCAAAAATCAGGCACATCTCGTCTCAAAAAGATACAGAAAAACTGGTTCACGCGTTTGTTACTTCTTGACTAGATTATTGCAACTCCTTATAATCAGGCTGCTCTAACAAGTCTCTTAAGTCCCTCCAGTTGATCCAGAATGCTGCAGCTCGTGTACTCACAAAAACTAAGAAAAGAGATCACATTACTCCTGTATTAGCTGCTCTACACTGGCTGCCTGTAAAATCAAGAATCACATTTAAAATTCTTCCCCTCACCTACAAAGCCTTGATTGGTGATGCACCATCATATCTTAAGGAGCTTGTAGTACCATATTGCCCCCACTAAAGAGCTGCGCTCACTAAATGTGGGGCTAAATAAATTGACATCTCTCCATTGCACCTTACAAACGCTGCTTCCTCCACGGAGTCTTTGTGACTTCACATCTCATAGGGTCCATTGGACCTGGCTGTGTCTGATGCCTCCTGCCTGGTGAGCCGGCCTCCTGTCATGGCCCTGCTGATGCCATGGCCATGGCCCCTGCTGATGCGCCTCGCCCCGCCTCCTCTCTACCTCCTTCTTTTTCATGGATTTGTGGAGGTCTGGATCGTGGTCCATGCCTACTCATTACTCATACATTCTGTCATATTCATTGAATGTGTTTATGTAACTCTGTAACGCTGTTCATTCTGTACACATGACATCTGCTTCTGTCCATCCGGGGAGAGGGATCCTCCTCTGTTGCTCTTTCTGTTGTTGTTTCTTCCCTTGTTTTTTATATTTCTTGGGAGTTTTTCCTAAAACAATGTGAGGTCCTGGGACAGGGATGTCGTATGTGTACAGATTGTAAAGCCCTCTGAGGCAAATTCGTAATTTGTGATATTGGGCTATATAAAATAAACTGAATTGAATTCATGAATAACACTGCAGTTGAGCAGTGTCACAGGACAAAACAGATTTGCAGATTTTTTTCAGAATCCTCCAACCAGTCAGTCAGAGCTATGTGTTATAACAACCAAAGTGTTAGTCAGTCACAAGAATAAACAAATGACTAAAAAGTCGGTCTCCCCGACAGCCGGATATCAATGAATTTGGACCCATTCTAAAGGTCCACAACTGGAGGAGGAACCCCATGTGGTTGGGAACCTCGCTCGTTTATGAAGGCCCTGACACCCTCAATTTAGATGCCAATCTGACCCCTATTGCTTCAATAAAAACACAGCTAATGTCCGAGCACTATAATCACAAAGCAGGAAAATACATCAATGATAAACAAGCAGAGCGTCAAAAACAATCTGAGCCAACCAAGTTAGTAAATCACGTAATACTAAACACCATTTTAACCGTAGCTTGTAGCAGGTATGAAGCTTTAGTGGAAGCTCAGTCATACGTATGCCATTCACTTTTTATGCAAGCTCACTCATAATGTCATTGCTCGGGGCTGTCTATCATGATATCAGCTGTCTCCTGTATCCAATAAGCTCAACGAAACAATTACATGTTAGCCATGCTAGATCTTGCTGCTGTCTGTTCTGTTAATAATAAACAATTCTCTTTTCTTCATCTGACTTGTCTCTTTTGTTTGAATTGTCACCAGGGGAAGATCTCTCTTACCTTTACGAGACTACAAAGGCACTCTTAGATGAGCAAGACTACTTTGGTCGGAATGTACAAACACAAACCAGTTGTATTTATTTTTTGCAATAAGAAGAACAAAGGTTTATAAAAATGGATAAAGTCAAAATAAGTAAAAGAAAAGACAAAATGTCAGAAGTTAAAATCCCCCAAAAGACCTTTGAAATCTGCCTTCTAAGGCGGATAACTCAACAATAGTTTTTATGACGTATGACAGTTTATTGAAGAAAAATAAATTGACTTAAACGGAGAATGAGTCAGTCCTCTCTCCGAGCATGGACACTTCACTGATGACAATCATTTGTGGACAGACGAGTGCTGTGATTTGGAACATCTCTTGGAAGCCAACATTTTGATGATCTAAATAATGCAAGCAGATTAACTGCAGATGGAATAATCAGAAGAATTGAGATACAGCAATACAAGTCAAATACAGGAATGTAATTACAATGCAATGCCACCACTAATTCTGAAGGTTTCCGCTTTTAGGGGAGTATTTAATTTGTGCTTGACAATAAAGAATTAGAAAATACCAAAGATTGTCTTTCTTTGCTAATCTAGAAGTGTGCAGCTGTACCTAAATTAATATATTGTTATTTATATAATCAGAATCAGCTTTAAGTGTGTACACATACAATTAATATGACAATGTACATGCAGAGATATAGACATACGGCTAAAAACAGGCAACAACGCCTAACAATCATTTGACTACTGTGATAAACTATGCGAGACATCTTAGAAATGTGAGAGTAGCTGTGCTCTCCATGTTTCAGTCTGATACAATAACTCATATAGTCATATAGACCAAAGTGCTACATTATGATGATGTTATTCAGTCAGATACTGACAGCAGAGTCAGAACAGAATAGGTTAGATGTTGATGATGATGACAGTAACAGTGATGATGTAGTAATGAAGGTCAAATGTGAAGCACAGGTGGCGCTCTGACTGAGTGGTAACTGAAGAGAGGTCCACTGAAGGCTGCTTAATAAGAATAAACCCACTGTCTCTTTATTTTTCAATTGTAAATATGTATTGTTTCGTGATCAACACATGCTCACTCTTCCATGTAGGAATGTTTGGTTCTAAAATGACACAAATATAACAAGTAAATACATGATGTATACAACTATGCTGCAAATGAACCATGAACATTAAATATCAGAGGAAATAAACTGCATTAAATACATCTGTATCAATAACCTAGTTAAATGTAACTAAATGTATGGTTTACAAACACGTAAACATTTGTTTTAAGCACTTACATTTTCTCGTTTTTTTGGATTCAGACCACAAAAAACGGAAAACAGTGCTTTTCCGTTTTCCCATTTTTGGTCTCAAACAGAAATCAAAGAAACCATGGTATTTCCGTATTTTCGAATGAACCATAAAACAAACGAACAAAACGTAAACGGATCCATAAGTTACGTGACCGTTGTCATTTGTTACAAGCTCCGAGGCTTGGAGTCGATACACGGCGGTTCAGTAGACTGACGCAAGCTTCGGAGCTCTGGTATCGTTTGCCCATCTCTTGTATTTTCTCAAATATGAAAATCCTCCTGACAGATGAATAACCTCTTACAACTCCAAAAGTGTCTTCTCGAACCAATATTCCACATTCAGCAGCATAAAAACTCAAATAAGATGAACTGTGGCTGCTATTAACACCTTTAGTCTTAGTAAATACTACCCTGGACTGAAAAATGCTTATTATATTTGTGAACATGCAATGCACGTGTGTTTGCAGAACTTACCTGAGCAGCACACTGTACATCAATGATCTTGGTGGGCGCCGCTGGCTCACAAATTATCTCTAGAGAGAAATGCACCTTGTAACAGCCGAGTACATTTCCTGGATGACAGGCACACACGCGTAGGAATCCGTTATGAATGCAAAAACTTGCAAGAAAGCTAACATTCGAACACATTCTTTTTTTAAGTTAAGTGTTTAAGAGTTCTAAATGATTTGTGGCCAGTACATGTTACAAACACTAAGCTTACCTGTGTGCTTATCTGCGTCCAGCATGTCAACAATTTCTAGAAATGACAAACACCCTTCAAGAAAAGTTGTTTTATTGTTTGTTGAACTTTTGTTAAATCTTTTATGTAGGTTTAATACAATTCATAAATCCATCATAACGAGCATTTTGTAAACTCAAAAGTTAAAATGTTGCTTTTACTATCTAATCCTGCTCAACTACATATATAATTTGATAAACAATGTTTATCAACATTTTAAAGCAGCTGCCTTGTTACATACTAACAAACCTTACAACCACAAACATGCAGCGAGGGGTTGGGGGAGGACAAATAATTCACCTCTCTGTTTTCCTCGTTTCCATGGTGACACAGCCAGAGTGTATGGAGCACTCTGACCAGGGTTGATCTCCAGGGAGGGGGTGCCACTTACAACAGCTAGGTCTGTCACCAGTGTTCATATGCATGAACACAACACAAGAGAGAAGCACAACAGACTTTTCATCCTTCACCATTATCATGTCAATTTCTAATGTGTTCAATACTTTGTTTTATAAAATACCTGCAAAACTAGTGGCATTCCATTTCAGCTTTACAGAGTAGCTAGAGTACAATAGTTTTAGTTGTCCCTTTGTACCAATTCTAAAATATCCACTACAGCCCAAAACCCAGAGATAGTGTTTGCATCAGAGTCAGCAAGTCACATTATGTGTGTAAGTTATTTTGCATGTTTGCGTTTACATTGAGAACAAGTTTTTTCAGGCTGTAGTTGGGGACAGCGATCTGTGTGTGTGTTGTTTGACCTACAGAGCACTGTGCAGTCAAAGGTGTTGAGTGGGACGTGTGCATACAAAGGAACAATGGTAAACTAACTCCTAACTGCAGTCAAGCGTTCTCACATTGACACATGAACGTGTCTAACTACAGACACCAGGAAAAGTAACTCTAGGACACAAATGTTTAATAAAGTCTTGAATGTATTAGACTACATTGAAGTGACCAATGGTATTCACTTAGAATTGTGTAGAATTATATACATTTCCTTGATTGTAAGCACTTCGTGGGCAGCTTCAAATTATCTTCTTCAACCCACTATATTATGAAAAAATACACATAAATGTATATCTGTACTTGGAAAAAGGTTATTGCATTGGCTGGGAATCGAACCCGGGCCGCTTGCCGGCACCCAGGGATTCTTTACCTAAACGCCCTAAACGACACTCACAAAGGGGAGTGAGACTACCCATGTCCAAGCTTGTGGACAGGACTATGCTGCTCTAGTTCACAACTGCTGTACAGACACAAACAGCATGCTGCACCCAACAACAAAAAATCATATCTTACAATATGTAAAACACCTCTGCAAGTTACTAAACACTAGCTCATCTTTGAACACCAGCTCAGTAAAACTGCAAGAGAGGCAGGAACTCTGGCACTCTGACAAAGGGGAGTGAGACTACTCATGTGCCAGTTGTAACTATTCCTGTTGCAGTCGTTAACCCACCGCCACCTGGTCAGACCCTTACTAAAGCATCCATTGATAAAATTGTCCAAAACATAATAGAGAAGCAACATCAGCAACAACCAGTGCAAAAAAAGAAGCAGACAAAAACGTCCATCTACTTCTTTTACCAGCAGGGACCTGTCAGATACTTTTACTGCTCCACTCTGGTGCAGAGGCTACCTGTGACCACCATGACTGTTAGGACTGGAATGTGCTGTGTGGACCACATGAGGAGGACATCAACAGCACGGACTGCATCACAGAATATATAAAGTTCTGTGTACACACCATCATACCATCCCGGACTGTACGCTGCTACCCAAACATCAAGCCATGGCTCACAAGTGACCTGAAAGCACTTAAGAAAAGAGCAGCTTTCAGGTCTGGGGACAGGGATAAGCTCAGGAGAGTCCAGCGCATACTTCACTGTCTGCAATGTAGCCAAAGTATTTCCAGATTTCACTTCTGGCATCTTTTTTTTTTTTTTTTTTACAAAAAGCTGAGGACCGTCGACAAATGCTCCGGCACTTGACGCTATATTGTCTCCCCAGCGATCATCGCTGTGAGTGAGTGCTGGGCAGCCCCGTCCCAGACATAAATATAAACACTTGTTTGCGTCTGTACATAATGGAGCGGGATAAAAGGGATTGCATTGGCCGGGAATCGAACCCGGGCCGCTTGCCGGCACCCGGGGATTCTTTACCTAAACGCCTTAAACGACACTCCAATGCATTTCCAATGGCACTGCTAAAATCGCCGATGTAATATATCTTTGGCCGCTCGCAGCGCAGTGGAGCCGTTTTTCAAATGAAACACTTTCTCCGCCGGTCTCTCTGTCAGTCGCAGCCGGAAAAAAGGATCGACAGCACGCATTTTCTGGAACATTCCGTTGTGTGGACGTTACGCGAAACAATAAGTCATTCAAATGAATCACAATGAACTCAAATGTAATGATAATTAGTCTTGACATTCTCTTGTTCACTTGACAGCTGTAAAGTTTGTTGTGTTTCTTCAGTTTTGTTTATCCATGTGTGACTTTATCGTACATGTTAACGTGACTCCATTTAAATATATGATATAGCGTTCTCTACTGTACGTCAGTCAACATACACATAAATACTGCGGATATTAAGTTACATACACGCAGTGAAAGAACAGCAAACTATGAACGGCGCGTCCCAGTGTTTCTTTTTAATCACGTCACGTAATAAACGTGCACGTCTCCGCCGAATAACGTTAATGATGAACGCTTTACTTTAAGATTACTTTTAAGCCTGCCATTGAAATGTAAATAGTGTGCCTCAACAAAAGACAGGTGTCATGGTCCCGTTTGTGTATGTGGGTGTCCGTTCCCCATCCTGCTGCCAATCAACATGAAACCCATTCCCTCATCAAGCCCCACAGCATATCTACCTCAGTTCTCCCTCAACTCCTCCTCCACATTCCTGGAACGACTACTAGAGCCTCTTGGAATTTTTGTATATTATTGTCGGTAAACTTGTGCTTCCCCAGAATTCACCTCGAGAACTACCTAGCTACCCAACCAGCCAGCAGCCCGCAGAGGACGCCTTCACGGATCCCACACCTCTTCCATCTCTGACCTTGAAATAAATACAATCGTCTATTACTCCTGCTCCGTGTCCTTGCTTTTGGTTACAGCCCCACACCACCATGACACCAGGCACTTAAGGTGCACAAATTATATGGTATGAAAACAATGCCTGTCTATAACGTATTAATAGACTTATTAATAAACTCTACTCGTCATAACAGGAAAATTGCGCAGACATTTGATTTACCCTGGGAGAATGGCAGTTTCATTCTGTAAGGAACACAGGGATTTCTCCGTCAGGATCTGACTGATGCAGGCAAAATGCATTGACTGTGGTCCACCAGAGAGGAGACCCTTCAGATAAAATTGAGGTGTCTGGAGATTACAACCTGCATTTGGGGAAGTACAAGGGGAAGTCCTTCCGCTGGCTCCTGGAGAATGACATATGAGAGATTTGGGACAGCAGGGAGTATGGCTAATCATCCTTCATTGTGAAGAAAAACTGTGCTGCAGGGACAAAGATGCAGCTCCAACTCTACTTTCAGAAGAAGCTGCATCCACCCACTCTTCTCGTCTCTGAAGACACATGCTCCCGCTGAAGCCATTGGAGAGTCTGGTGTCTTATTTGTTTCGTCAGAAAGATCTACACGCTGTCATACACACAGAAGAGAATGCACCTCCATCATACTAGTGGTGATTAAAGTCATACAAGCCAAATACAAGAATATATTTCTTTAATGACTTTCTAACACTTGTCTGTTTGCATCACAGTGATGGATGAAGAGCTGGAGAGAGTGATGCTGAGTATCTCTCCTTCCAAGCAACATGTGCAGAGCTGTGAGTAAACATTTGATGTCTTTTATCTCCGTTTCCACTACCTGAATATTCAAAATAGTTTACAGTTCAGCCAATTTGCTATTAATCCTGTATTCTATTCTGCATATAATTCAGCCTGCCAGCCTAACCAAGCCACACATTCGGGCGCAGTGCAGGACCGGGTTCACACAGCCTGAGGAGCTCATCAAGAGAGTGGAGGGAGTTTTATCCAAATGGTGCTCCTCTCTTCAAGCCCTCAATGCTGAAGGTATGGCGGATCCAGTGACTGCACATCCTGCGACGTTGCCCGAGTGATCCTGTGGTTGAAGGAGGGATTTTGTACAGGCGTGGAGGATCAGTGCAACTGAATCACATGCAGTGTGAAGGGGCCAAAGTCCCTCTTTGGATCCCCATCAGAGGCACATCCCAGCAGGAGGGATATCACTTCCATCAGGCTCAGTGGGTCACTGGAACACGCGTTTCCCCAGAGCCGTTTCAAGCTCAGGGGATGACTGGCGTGGCGCGGTGGAATTATTAGTGCCTGGTGGACTTGAAGCAGCCTGGTGTTCACCTCCCAGCCATCTTTGATCCTGCATTAATGGCCCAGCTCAACGCAGTCTCTGAACGGGTGTTGGGACACCTGAAATATCCAGCATTTCATCTCTCTAGCAGAGACACTGGAGAGAAGTTTGGGGTCAGATCTAGGTAACCATCAAACAGACAGACAAAGTAATGGACGAGACTTCAGCATTAGTTAGTAGGAACTGAATTTCAATCATATTTATTTTTATGAGGTTTTCCCTTCCGCAAGTCAGAATAACTTATTGTACTGTCTTTTGTTTTCATAGAAACACATCGGCCGTCTCTGCCCCTGCTGTCCTCGCCAACTGCCACTCGCGCTGGACCTGTGAAGACAGGAGGGAGAGTGTTTGTGTTGAACCACAAGCGGTGGCCGGCCCCCATGAAGGCAGCTATTGACTACCTGCTCAATAAACACTGTGGGATGAAGGACATGCTCAAGCTTGTGGACAGGACTATGCTGCTCTAGTTCACAACTGCTGTACAGACACAAACAGCATGCTGCACCCAACAACAAAAAATCATATCTTACAATATGTAAAACACCTCTGCAAGTTACTAAACACTAGCTCATCTTTGAACACCAGCTCAGTAAAACTGCAAGAGAGGCAGGAACTCTGGCACTCTGACAAAGGGGAGTGAGACTACTCATGTGCCAGTTGTAACTATTCCTGTTGCAGTCGTTAACCCACCGCCACCTGGTCAGACCCTTACTAAAGCATCCATTGATAAAATTGTCCAAAACATAATAGAGAAGCAACATCAGCAACAACCAGTGCAAAAAAAGAAGCAGACAAAAACGTCCATCTACTTCTTTTACCAGCAGGGACCTGTCAGATACTTTTACTGCTCCACTCTGGTGCAGAGGCTACCTGTGACCACCATGACTGTTAGGACTGGAATGTGCTGTGTGGACCACATGGGGAGGACATCAACAGCACGGACTGCATCACAGAATATATAAAGTTCTGTGTACACACCATCATACCATCCCGGACTGTACGCTGCTACCCAAACATCAAGCCATGGCTCACAAGTGACCTGAAAGCACTTAAGAAAAGAGCAGCTTTCAGGTCTGGGGACAGGGATAAGCTCAGGAGAGTCCAGCGCATACTTCACTGTCTGCAATGTAGCCAAAGTATTTCCAGATTTCACTTCTGGCATCTTTTTTTTTTTTTTTTTTTTACAAAAAGCTGAGGACCGTCGACAAATGCTCCGGCACTTGACGCTATATTGTCTCCCCAGCGATCATCGCTGTGAGTGAGTGCTGGGCAGCCCCGTCCCAGACATAAATATAAACACTTGTTTGCGTCTGTACATAATGGAGCGGGATAAAAGGGATTGCATTGGCCGGGAATCGAACCCGGGCCTCCCGCGTGGCAGGCGAGAATTCTACCACTGAACCACCAATGCATTTGTGATTTGTCAGAAGGGGGCGTGGCCTAACTAGAACACATGCGACAGCATGCACAGGCCTTAAAAAAAGAAAAGCAGCAAGATCAGAGTTGGTTCAATCTTCTCTAATTTGATCACTCTGGGTATAGTTTCATAACAAAGTTAGATAGAGCTGTGAGAGAACTCAAGTGTACAACTCAAATTGCTATGGTATTTTTTGTTTATTACTATTAGTACAACTACTCCACCAAAGGTCTCTACAGCTGTTAAAGCCGACTGACTGATCAGCTGAGATCAGAAACAGAGGTTGCTTCACCCAACGCTACAGAGGAAAGGGCGTCTTATTTTTCTTGTCTCTTCAAGAATACAAGTGAAGGAAACATGGATGCAATTCAGGGACTTGGGATGTACCAAGAGTAAAGTTTGTGCATGGAGAAAGACGAAAGCCATGATGAAATGAGTACAGACATAAATATAAACAAGTGTTTATATTTAAACAAGTGTTTAAATATAAACAAGTGTTTATAATGTGTCTAAACATGGATGACCTGCAACTTCCTGATGTTAAACTCAGACAAAACTGAAGTTATTTTACTCGGCCCTGAACACCTCAGAGATCCATTATCTGGTGATGTGGTTTCTGTAGATGGCATTGCCCTGGCATCCAACACCACTGTAAAGAATCTCTGCGTTATCTTTGACCGAGATTTTTCCTTTAACTCCCGCGTGAAGCAAATCTCAAGGACTGCATTTTTTTATCTACGTAACATTTCAAAAATCAGGCACATCTTGTCCCAAAAAGATGCAGAAAAGCTGGTTCACGCGTTTGCTACTTCCAGACTAGATTACTGCAACTCCTTATTATCAGGCTGCTCTAACAAGTCTCTTAAGTCCCTCCAGTTGATCCAGAATGCTGCAGCTCGTGTACTCACAAAAACTAAGAAAAGAGATCACATTACTCCTGTATTAGCTGCTCTGCACTGGCTCCCTATAAAATCAAGAATCACAATTAAAATTCTTCTCCTCACCTACAAAGCCTTGATTGGTGATGCACCATCATATCTTAAGGAGCTTGTAGTACCATATTGCCCCACTAGAGAGCTGCGCTCACTAAATGCGGGGCTACTTGTGGTTCCTAGAGTCCTAAAAAGTAGGATGGGAGCCAGAGCCTTTAGTTATCGAGCTCCTCTTTTATGGAACCAGCTTCCACTTTCAGTCCGGGAGGCAGACACAGTCACCTCATTTAAGAGGAGACTTAAGACTTTCCTTTAATAGTGCTTATAGTTAGGGCTGAATCAGGTTTGCCCTGGTCGAGCCCCTTGATATGCTGCTATAGGCTTATAGGCTGCTGGGGGATGTTTTAGGATACACTGAGCACCTATCTCCTCTTCTCTCCATTGCACCTTATTAACTCTGCTTCCTCCCCGGAGTCTTTGTGACTTCACGTCTCATAGGGTCCATTGGACCTGGCGGTGTCTGATGCCTGGTGAGCCGGCCTCCTGTGTTGGCCCTGCTGATGCGCCCAGAACTAGTGGTTATTTCTTCCATGGTGGAAATTATAATAGTTTTTACGGAGACAAGCCACACCCCCTTTTCGCAAATGGTTGCGAATGACCACAACTTGTCAGCCGATAAAACTGACGCGAGTAAAGTGTGAACGCAGCATAAGGCAAAAAACGTCTCCCCCTGTCACACAATACTGTGAGGTCAGTACAATACATTGCCAGATGTTACAACTCAAGTCTCCCACCGCAACAGCACATGGCGGGAGACCTGGGTTTGATTCCTGGCTAACCTTGAAATTGAATACTCAGAAAACAAATTTTGTTTAATCACTTGTGTGCTCGGAATAGAATATAAACACTTTTGTTTGTGTCTGTACATAATGGAGCAAGGGAAAAAGTGATTGCATTGGCCGGGAATCGAACCCGGGCCTCCCGCGTGGCAGGCGAGAATTCTACCACTGAACCACCAATGCATTTGTAGGGGTGGGAAAAGGGGCGGGGTTTAAAGAGACACGATACACTTCAGGACACCAGTCTCACACCGCAGTAGCACAACACTCAATAGCCTAAGGCAGTGGTTCCCAAAGTGGGGGTCGCGACCCCTAGGGGGGGGGCGGTGGTACTACAGGGGGGGTCGCGGCTTCATCACCAACCCACACACACGCACACATACACCGGTAAAACAATATAAAATAACCGACGTGACATGCACTGTGTTCCAACCACGCCACCAGAGCGGCTCATGTCACAGACCGACTGTGGCAAAACCAGCGAGAGCGAGCGCGCGCCCTAGCGAGAGAGCGCGAATGAGCGAGGGAGAGAGAGAGACACACAGCGACACATAGCGAGAAAGATACGGAGCGACAGAGAAAGATAAAGATAAGAGAAGGAAGTATGTACAAAGATGGACAGATTTGTGACTGGTCTAAAGCGCATGGTTCATGCATTATAATGCAATTCATTAAAAACCAAGAAAAATTTGGGGTCGGGTTGCGTCCAATGTTCCTATATCATCAAAGGGGGTCTTGACAGAAAAAGTTTGGGATCCACTGGCCTAAGGCAAAAATTGTTTCCCCCCCGTTTAACATCTCAGCATAATATAAAGACTTTTGTTTGTGTCTTTACATAATGGAGCAAGGGAAAAAGTGATTGCATTGGCCGGGAATCGAACCCGGGCCTCCCGCGTGGCAGGCGAGAATTCTACCACTGAACCACCAATGCATTTGTACTGGGAGGAAAAAGGGGCAGGGTTTAAAAAGAAGACATGATACACTTCATGACACCAGTCTCACACTGCAGTAGCACAACGCTTAACAGCCTAAGGCAAAAATTGTTTCCCCCTGTTTATCATCTCAGCAAGAGCTGACTGTGCGGACAGCGCTGCTTGCATAAGTGCGAGCAGCAGCAGAGTGGCACATTCAACCTGCGCAGTTTTCTAGCCTTTACAGCTCTCGTTTAGCTGTTGAGGCAGTGGCGGCTGGCCAATAGAGGGCCACGGGGCCTGGCTCCACCCTTGAGCGACAAAAAAAAAAAAAAAAAAAAAAAGTGTACAAAAATAAGATTTATAAATTATACAAATTGCCATTATTTGTGTTTTGGAAATATGAAATATACCCAGTAATATTTGTAAAATAGGATATCTGTGCAAAATATGTTTTTCCTGCACGTCTCAGCTGCGCTGGGCTGTATCGTTTTGGCCCAGAAGAGACGGGTCTAAGAAGCAATTTAGCCAATTACCGATTAAATATATAAATGAGTGATATATAATTTAGTTAATCAGCGTTCTAAAATAGATTCAGCTTTGGGCCAAAGTACTCAGGCCCAAAAGCTGCGCGATCTCATCAGGCGCATTTTTAACAACATGACTACTGCGAGCACGACACAAGCACACTTCTCTTCCAAGAAGACCCGACCCGCTAAAATCTCTCCTCCAAAACCCCTTTGAGAAAAGAACTTTGGCGGAGAAACTACATGAAAAACAGCCGGGCCTCACAAGAAGACAACAGACTGGCTGAAAGGGAAGCAGCACAGGAAGCTTCTGTAGAGACCGGTACACCCGGGAGGTTTGGCTAGCTGGATGCTGTCGCGCGCGCGCATGCATGCATATATATAGCATGCATGCATATATATATATATATATATATGCATGCATATATATATGCATGCATGCATATATGCATGCATATATGCACTTTTGAAAAATGTGACACTTAAAATAAAGTACTACATTTTAGAATAATTAATTTAACTGTTCACATCATTGTTGGGCATATATATATATGTGTATGCATGCATACATGCATATATGTATACATGCATATATGTATACATGCATATATGCATGCATGCATATATGCATGCATGCATGCATATATATATGCATGCATGCATGCATATATATATATGCATGCATATATGCATGCATGCATATATGCATGCATACATATATGCATGTATACATGTATGCATGCATACACATATATATATATATATATATGCCCAACAATGATGTGAACAGTTAAATTAATTATTCTAAAATGTAGTACTTTATTTTAAGTGTCACATTTTTCAAAAGCTTTTTGTTTTAAATCCAGCCTTTATTTTTACTTGAAATAAGAGATGTTTAGATGTTATTCAATTTAACTTTTTTAATTTGACAGTCAGTTGTTGACTCCATACGGACATTAATATAACTGCTGGCTACTTCAATAAATATGGAACCTAAGCATAGAGCGCAACTTTGACATAATTGTTATGTTCCGGACCTTTGCATGAGGAAATTCTCTCCAACTGGACCTCACTGAATTTCTGTTCAATACCTCTGCTGCTGTAAGGGATCAACTAACATTCGAATTTTGCCACCGCATTGTATAAATACCACTGTCTATCAAAGTATTAATAAAGTCAGGAAATTAAATAGCAAAAAAATGACAAAGAAAACGAGCAAGAAAATCACACAAGCATAATCATTTGACTTAATTCACAATTATTAAACATTTGGCAATATGTTGAGCAATTTTGTATCATCTACTTTTCTAACCTCAAACTTCTAATGTGTTAGTGTAGTGCAGTTCAAACATTCTTTTTGGTTGCTGTCAATTCAGGATTACCACTCTCTTCCAAGAAAGCAGTTTCTCATTATGGAAGTATCATCTAAAATGAGTCATAATGAATGAAAAGCCATTAATAAACAGCAGCACACTAAGTAATGCATTCTCTCCTGCTCCTCATCAGCGGTATGTCTTGCATGACTGAACGGTGAGCAGGCGAACTGAAGTCCAAGTGGACAGATTCTTTTTGCTATCAAATTACATTTAGTAACATTAACCATAAACCAACAAGCAATCCAGGGTTTAATGAATGTAGCTTTTACAGGTTTACTAAGCTCTAATATCAGTTGGTAATCTACCTGTGAAGTGACCAGAGCCTCTAGCACGTAGACTCTAGTGTCACACAAGGACCTCAGGACCACCCGACATATGAATTGCCCTACGGACTGCGCCTGGAACCGTATTGGGATGTCCACACACCCACAATCTGTTGGAAGGAGTAAAGAGGAGACTCAGGGATAGGAGGAGGTGGACGATCAAAAGGACAAGTGTTGACAGTTACATAAACAAATTACATGTGGAGATGCACCAATAGCAATTTTCTTGGCCGATTCCAATTTCTAATTTTCTGCAAAACATGCATTTAAGTATCACGACTGTCAGGACAGAGACCAGAACCGAGTCAAATGCTGCAGCGCTCGCTGTGTGTGTGTGTGTGTACACGTGTGTTTTAGAGAGTGGGAGCGAGTGTGACAGTGCACTTTCCACCTACTCTTCCATTCTCTATAACATGCAATGTTTGTCAGTTATTAATAACTTGATCGGGAAGGCTGCTTCGTCACTTTTTGACCTTCCCACCCGCAGACACCCGTAACATTTTAAAGTAGTCTAAGCTTACCTGAAACCCGGCCCATGCATCACAACTCCAACCAAATGGTGTGTGTGGCTGTGATGTTGACTGGTAAAAACATAATTTTTAACAACTAGCAAATTGTCACAGGCGATTAGCTTGACAACCGGATTATCATTAGGACGAGGGTCAGACATTTACTACCTTAAAGTTTAATTAAGGTTATAAAAGTTTTACGATATGTTAAGATAAACAGAACAAGAGACTGAGTTTGCAAACAAGATTAAGTGCACAGGGGAGTTTTGAAGCTCCTATTCATCCTTTGCATCTCTCAATTATTAATTGCATAATTTCAGCTAAATCCACATCATACTACATACTTAGTTTTTATGTGTGTGTACCTGCAGGATTCTCCCATGGTATGTTGGTGTCTTCCTTTGTAGGTATTGTAACCTTGTTTGGTAAAGCAAAGTATTGTGGCAAAGAAACCTCCACGCTGTATTCTACTCCTTTACGGTGATGAACCTCTCTTAACAGCTGGGTCTAAAAAGAGACAAGAGAAAAGGAGGTCAGAGGACAGCTAATAAACAGGGACAACGTTTCACGATCCTGCCGGAGTGAGAATGTGTGTACCTGATGTTTGACAAGCTTGCGTACAGCCGCAGCTGCCCTCACGGTGCTGCTGTGCAAAGTGTGCGTCAGCATGCGCCTCCTGTGTTCATCGGCGCTCATGCTATGCTGACCCCAGAAGGCCAGCGCTTGCTCCCAGGCCATATTGATCAGCGGCACACGCACCATCTCTTCACACACCTGGCCCACCTTGCATTGAAGTCTTAATACTGTCACACACACAGCTGGGTCTATTGCTGGAGAGAAACGTCAGTGAAAAAATCTGCATTTAAGTAATTACATTATAATTGGGTTGGTGTGCTGCAATGCGCAGTGTTTATAAAAACAGGTTACTAGAAAACAACTACAGAATATAAAATTTTGTTTGACTTGGATTGTGCTCTGATGTCCTAAAATACTTGTAACAGCAAAAATTGGGGGACAGGTTTCCTACCAGAGTTGCAGGGGATAGAGACTATGTTGGAACTGGGCCTGGCAGTGAAAGGGGAAGGAAGAGGCAACTCTGCTGTGGCCTTCACCATATAGACCATATCCACCACCTAGAGGGACAGAGACAAAATGAAAATTGAACATGGAATTGGGAAGAAAAAAAAAGACGAAAAAACAAACATTCACAAAATTATCCTTTCACCGGGTTATTGTCATCTACCCTATTTCAACTGAAACTTGTTTTAAATACAGATAAGACAAAATTTATGCTGTTTTCAAAATGTCGGAGTCGGCCACAGAATATCCCTTCGGTGGTCACTGAAGGAAGTGAAATAGAGGTGGTTGACTGTTATAAATATCTGGGTATTTTGATTCATGACTCCCTCACGTTTAAGCCACATGTGCACTACCTGGTGAAAAAGTTGAGGTTAAAACTGGGTTTTTATTTTTGAAATAAGATGTGCTTTTCAACTAATGTAAAAAAGCGATTAGTTGCTGCTTTTTTACCTGTGTTGGACTATGGTGATCTTCTTTACATGCATGCCTCTGCTAACTGCCTTCATATGGTGGACACGGCTTACCATGCTTCACTGCGGTTCATTACCAACTGCAAAGCTGACTCACCACTGAGTTATACTCACGGGTAGGATGGCCTGCTTTGGCCACCCGTAGGCGCTGTCATTGGTACACCTTAATTTATAAGGCAATCCTTGGTCTGCTGCCAAACTACCTGTGTGTCCTCATCAGGAAGAAAAGTGTGGGACAATACTCGTTGCGTTCGCAGGACTTCCTGATGCTCACTGTCCCAAAAACCAGAACAGAAACGGGGAAAAAAGCTTTTGTGTACTCTGCACCCTAATCATGGAGTATGTTGCAGAATGAGTTCAAACTCAAAGATCTGATATCACTTACTGGTTTTAAATATAAAATTAAAGAAATGGAGGCAGGTTCCCAAAAATGTCAATGTTTCTTAAATTAACTCTGTTATGTCACTGTCTCTTAACTTTTAGTTTCTTTTAACTTGTCTTGTTCTGTGTTTTGTTTGTTTGTAACTATCTGTTTCTTATGCTGCTGCATGTCTTGGCCAGGTCACCCTCAAAAAAGAGATTTTTAATTTCAATGGGACTCAACCGGTTAAATAAAAGGTTTAAAAAAAAAATAATTAAAAAAAAGAATCTATAAACTAATGAAACTTAAATGGAGATTTTTCTCTCCATTATTAAGTATATTCATTTTAAATATTTACTTTGAACATTTTAAAGAGGCATTAGATGTTTTATTAACGATTCATCTGCTGCTTAAAGTGAGTTTTAAGAAGTTAACGAGGTCATAATTCCATCTCTTATATCAATGTAATATTCCCTTGAAAATATCTCCTTTAAACAACCGTATTTATTCAAGTTTCTCGCCAAAAACTGAATTTTACAAGATCACAGTTGACCACATTATGACGTTGTAATTTCCCTTCGCCCAATACTCTTTTTTACTGTTTGGAGGATGAAAGCACCATAATGCAGCAGTTAGCGCCATTATCCGTTAGCTGGAGACCCCGTGCTGTATCTTGCAGCTAATTGACGTTAGCTAACATTGGATATACACCAACTTACATGTGCCGATTTCGACATACTTGTTGGTCACAACGTAACATAAGCAGCGACTCAAAAGCATTAAGGCAAATGTTCCTCTCGCCTTTTTTATTTTTTACCGAATATCACATAAAGATAACATTGACTTCTTACCTGCCCTATCGGAGAACTGCATGCAACAGCATGCAGAAAGCGGCCCACTTGGCACATGGCGAGCCGTGCTAGCTAAGTTATCTATCAATTAACTCTCCTTTTAGTTGCATTTTTAAGCAAACCAAAGAACGGCAACTATATTCTGCTAATAATACACAATAAAAAGTGACCCAATAACATACTCACATACGGTGTCCGAATAGTAACAGCTAGGAAGATTCGCTAATTGCAGCAGCAGAAGCAGCCACACTGCCTCGTGAACCATCGAGTCACACTAACTTCTTAAACGCCCCTGCTGTGAAATGACCAGCCGGGGGCGCTGCAGCATTGCTACTGAACACTTTACCAGTATGACCACTGCGTGACCATCTTCTTCTTCTTCTTCTTCTTTTGCTTTTTATGGCTTTCGGGCGCATTACCGCCACCAACTAATATAGAGTGTGGACTTAAGGAAAGCAAATCTCTTATATAAAAAAACAAAGAAAACAAAAACAAAAACAAACAAACATACAAACAAAATGTATTCTCAGATTCTATTAATTAGTAATGGCCATTCCTTAGCCTTGTCATCACCCTCTCTTTTCTATTTTGTCCACTAGATCCTGCACTAACAACCAATGATTTATTATTAAACAAATTGCTCCTTTTTTCCATTCATTCTGCCATATCTTTTTGATTTGTCCCTTAAATCACCACTTTAGCTTCTGACTTATTTATATTTACATTAACAATATTTCTCCCACTCTTCAAAGCCCTTTTTGTTGCTTTGACCTCCTTCTCATTGCCATAGACTCCAACATGGACCCACACAAAATGGACCGCTTTCAAAGCAGACCTGTCAGCTCCCCACTCTGTTCCCACCAAGCGTCTCATCACATGCAAAACCTTTTTACATTTATTAACCATTTAATCAATATTTACATTCCTAGCATCAAACCACATCCTAAAAATATGTACGAGTCCGTCCTTTTCAGCTCTTTACCATATCAATACAATTTGACCTCTGTTCCTATTTTCTTTCTTGTAAAGAAACGGATATTAGTTTTTTCCACTGAACATTTAAATCCCCATTCCAGTGCCCACTGTTCAACTCTTTTGATTGTTTCCTGCATCCGTTTCACAACATATTCCACATTCCTAACTCTTTTCCACACAGCCCCATCATCTGCAAATAAAGATCTCCCTATATTTAGACCGAGATTTTCATAAACATCATCAATCACAATCGAAAACAATTAAGGACTAATCACACTTCCTTGTGGTGTTTCATTGTCCACCAAATGGCCGACAGACACCGTCCAACTCTCACTTCTATAGAGCGCCCCAACAAACAATGTTTAACCCATCTAAACATTTTACCAGATATTCCTAATCTTTTTTAATTTTGATTAATAGTCCCTCTTTCCACAGTAAATCATACGCTTTTTCCATATGAAAAAATACTTTTACCACTACCTCATTATTTACCTGAGCCTTCCTCACCTCTGCTTCTAGACATGCTATTGGATCCATTGTTCCACTTCCTTTTCTAAATCCATTTTGATATTTTGAACTAAGATTCATATTTTCCAAACAATATGTTAAGTCTTTCTGTGATCATTCACTCCATGATTTTACACATGTGGTAAGTCAATGCCTGTACCTGATGGGTACTAACTATAAGTGCTTGTTTCCAAAGTCCTGGTAATTTTCCTTCCTGCCTAATTTTATTATACAAATGCAAAATCACCTCTAATGCAAAATCAGACAGGTGGTTCAACATGATGTAGCAAATCTGATCTTTCACTAGAGCAGTTAGACCTGGTTTACTTATGGCCATTTTTATTTTTCCAAAGTGAAGGGAGTATTAATTGCATCTTCCCCCTCTTCTTCCATTTCCAACAATTCTTTATTTGCTTCCCTTGTTCCATGACTTCCATTTAAACCCTCCTCTGACATATTACCAGAACTATGGACCTCAATCAGCGCTTTAGCTAACATTTCTGCCTTTGCTTCATCATTGTTAGCCACCACTCTGCCATTTTCCAATACTGGATACCCATACTCCCGTTTTCCTTCACTCATTTTCTTTATAATTCCCTGACTGTGTTACCAATAAGGAAGCCCTGAGAGGCGAGGGAGGTAAACAATTCAAAATTGTTTTCTCTCCTGTAAACGAAAGGAGAAAAAAAGGCCAGAATAATCAAAACATTTTCTTTTTCATCTGTGAAACACGTGGAAAAAAACTGTTTTTTGAAAACTACATATATTGTGGGTTAGTTGGCAGAAAACATGAATGCATTAAGTCCTATTTGAAACATGGCGTTGTGGTCTACTTTCAACCCAAACACAACAAATGCAAGTTAAAAGTCAATTATATTAAAAAAAAGTATATATATAAACAGGCAACACGGACCTGCGGGCAAACTAGCAGCACCGAGCAGTACTTGGTGCCGGGGCAGAAGGGCAGGTAGTGGATGCTGAGAGTGTCTTCTTGGCCTGACTTGAGACAAACACTCCTCACTGCACTCAAGAACTCGGTGTCTTCACCATCTGGGCACACACGGACACACTTATTAAGGACCTCAACCTTGCGGACCTGAATACAGGTACAAGCACCAACTGTAATCAGGGCGGCATGGAGCATGCATTTGTGTTACTTACTGATATCCAGCTCCTCCCCGCAGCTCTTGTCTGAAGTCATCTCCTTCATACTACAAGAGGGAGGAGAAAAAAAAGTAATAATCATGATCATTCATAATGCATGAATATCAGACGACTCAACCAGATGCAGCTGCACCATAGATGACCTCAGTCCCACTTCAAATCCTCATCGTCAACTAAATGATGAGGAGGAGGAACCGGAACATTTGGCTTTGAAGAGGTCTCCAGTGGGGAGAAATGCAGACCAGCCAACTATTCTTCATGACAAACCAGTGCTCTCCTGAGGAGCAGCCTCATATGTTACGTCTCTTTACATTTGATCTGATGCGTAAATTCAGTGTGTAGCTCGCTGGGAAAGCTCGCGTAAGAAGCAGCATGCTACCATTTGCGTCCATAAAAGTGAACTTGTGTGCTAAATGTGATATTTTTTCAGTGGGAGATAAGACATCATTATTGTGTTCTCTTGCATTTGGACCATTTTGTAAAGTTTACTAATGTTTTTTTTAACCTGTTAACAGGTTGTGCGTTGACGCATAATCACCACTCCACCTTCTGTTGATAATGTTGGCTCTTTTTAAAAATGTTTTAGGCTAAAATTCTTGCCAGATCTTTCACATTGCACCTTTGACGCACATGAGAATAGACTAGATCTTCTCTATCTCGTAACCGTACAGTATGTGTCTTCGGTTGTGTGTGTGTATTAGTGCTGTGAACGGTGCATGTTTTACTTGGCTTCAGAGGAGGTCTGTTGAACGAGGCCGCCCCCTTTCTTTTGGGGTTCCAGTGGGTTGAACGGAGACTCCACCAGCACTACCCTACACACACATGCAGCAGTGAAGGTTGAATTAAGCAATACAACACAGAAGACAAAAAAACATACAGTACCGAGACTTGGCTTCTGGAAAGCTACATTTTCTTCAAGCTAATTTTTCAGTGCAGTTAGCCGCGCAAAATTGTATTCCCCTCCATTGTACGACATATCACGAACAGTTAATGTATCTAAAACCTGGGCAAATGTCACCAAAACCTTCTGAATTTGTCGAACTTTTTTTTTAGGGGGTGGGGATTTGTGTGCAAACTGCATACATGCATGGACACATGAACATAGACACATGAACATGGACACAGACTCCTACCTGAACGTAGCTTCTGTGTTGAAGGTGTTGGTTATGGGCACTTGGATCACTTTCGGCTGGTAGCATGGAGACTTGCACGTGACGACATTCTGAGGAGAGACATCGAAGAGGAGACTTTCATCTACTTAGTAGAAGCCTCTATAACAGCCAGCCTTCATTAACACCTTGTATCGAAACCACCAATTTGTGTGACCTGTGTTCGACGCAGCATGCTAACGATTCAATCAGACAGACAGGACGATGAGCAAGCTATCAGCAAATCAGCCAATGAGGAGTGAAAGCCAACGATGTCGGTCCAACCCCTTGAATCCATTACACTCACCGTGGTTGTGATGTGACCGACGTGGGTCTTCAGCGTGAAAGCGAGAGTGGTGCCGCACAGGCCGAAGGGAAAGCCAGGGGTGAGCAGGAGGGTCGCCTCCACGGGCTGCATGAAGGAGCAGCGGAACTGGACCGTGATTTCGACGCTTGCCCTGTGAAAACCGCCACAGATGATCTCATCATTTTCTGTTCCACTGGAACCAGAATTCCCTAGTACAACCGTCCCATTTTCCGATTATAGCAGTGATGAATCAGCAGAATTGTAATACTTCTGCATAATGGCATTGTCCTTAAAAACAGCGTTTCTAAGAGTTAAGCTCGGGATTCAAAATGGGACATAGGCTATTTTTATTGAAGAGCCTCACTTGAGAGCTAATCTGGTGTATATTTTAATAAGCTACAGTCTCGAGGCAAAACCAATTTTACTCCACTTTGACAATATGACGAGGGGGTTTTCCCTTTGAAGGGCACAGGTCTGCCCAAGACCAGTTATTTTGGAACTTACAGATGCAAAGACAGCATTTCTTCGCCAACAGCTTTCGTTAAGAATGTCATGTTGATGCACACTACAAAGGCATGGACCAATGTTTCATCATTTCCAGTTCGTTGCACAAGGCTCTTTTTTTCTAATAAGGGTGCTCATGCTAAACCTGGAAAAATATTCCTGACTCTTTGCATAAAGTCACACTTTCTTAGATTCAATTGGACATAATGCAGACAAGGCAAGCCAGTGTCAGTCAGAACCCCATTCCAGTTATGTGCATCATGCAATACTAGTAAAAGTAAGATGTTTCTTTGACCTTCAGTAAGTGTTGGCAGGGTTGGTTCCATTATACCATACAGACATGTATATCATTCTTGAATCCAAAGGAGTATAAAATGGCAGGGAAGAATATTTGCTTTATTGAATGAAGTTTTTAGAAAAAACTTTTTAGAAAAAATTAAATTGCAAGATTTAAAATGCCACGAATGATTTGAAATCCATGGGACTTGTGGGGACTGATCATGTTTCAATGTGTACACTTTAACGTGTTATAACCCTTTGATCTTTTTTTGCTCACTTCATTCCCTGGTTTATATGGTTTCTCCACGTCTTATGCTGCGTTCACACCAAAAGTGTTGTGAACTTTCGCAACGCTTTACTCGCCGGACTATTTGTGATTTATTCGCTGGATCGTGATTTGCATTTTCAAGGTAAAAAAAACCTACTTTGGAGGAATAGTGACAATCGATCCACCGGGGAGGGAGAAGAGATGGGCATCCTCTCCTAAAAGAAGAACCTGGTATTTGATTGGCTTAGAGGACGGGCTCTTCAGACGCACCTGCAGCACAAAGACGCACAGAAACACATGGAAATAGTCAAGTGTTTGTACATACAGACACAGAAAACAATACAAAAATAAAATCCATCTTCCTCGGTGTAGACAAACTGGAAACTTTTTTTGTCATGCTTGTAATGTGGCTTAACCTGACAATGTGGATTATTACCCAAATGTATATTTGGCAGTGTTTGTCATCTTTTTAGTGTGTGTAGGGGTTTGTCTATAATCCTATTTATATGTGTGTGTCTATAATCCTGTTAATATATATGCATGTGTCTATAATCTTGTTAATGTGTGTCTGTGTGTGTCACTAACTGTCCTGGAGCTTATTATCCAAGCCATTTTCAGTATTGCAGTGCTCATTTATTCAATTTTCAAACTATATTGTAACGTGTTTCGGTGTCTTCCAAGATCAAATTCGTTGCTGTGCGTGCACGTGCGTTACCTGTTTGCTAAATGTGCTGTGCAGACCTCCTGAGAGAGTGACTGTGCGCAGTGGCAGGTACTGCGGTAGCCGCTCATACAGGTGAACGCACAGAATTACCATCTGCACCGGATTGGGGTCCGACAAGTCTGTGGGCTGAACACAGCACACACACACTCAAGACAGTGACACACACAAAGTAAGTGCTGCCTAATCTCTGACATCATGATATATTAGACATCTCCAGTTATGTAAAATAGGAGATTAATTAAGGAAATTAATGCAATAATTAGCTAATATTTCTCTCAAAAGTAAAAGCTTGCACTTAAAGTGTGGATAATTTGTACTAAATATATCTGATTCTGTAAGTTTGGCCCACCGGCATTTTGAACCCAGGCGGCAACCTCCGGTTAGCAAAAAGAAGCCTGGATGTATGTGAGAAAATGACTCTACTTCTCTCTTGATTTATTCCCTCGATAAACATTGTAAACATGAGTTAATGGTCTCAATCTCTTGACAGGTCGCTGCCGCGACCAGGGCCGTGTACGGCATCTCTACGACCCTCCTCCAAATTCAAAATATGTTAACAACAGTCCACAAACCAACGTGTGACGTCATGGTGACTACGTCCACTTACAGTCAAACAGTCTACGGTTGAACCTAGACGTTCACACACGTAGGGGGAGTTCAATTGCTGAACTTTTTTGTTTTGTTGTAGCGCTCTGCTGCAATCACGTCAGCATGGGTTGTATTGTGTAAGTAAATGCTGAAAGATAACATTCAAGATGCAACGGCATTAAACAACTTTGAAGTATCACATTTCTTAAGACTGGTTGTCTAGGATCGTTTGTGTAGTGATAGGGATCAGTTAAAGCTGAAGACTGGTTTGAAGTTAATTAATTAAGTGTTTAGTTAAATTCTTCTCTGCTTGAGGCTGGAGGTTCCAGGCTACAGTAGCTGCTACTAGCATAACACACCCAGAGTCTCAAACTGAACTGTTAGCAGTCAAGTTGCACTGTGAGAAATGTAGGCCCAGGGTTTGACAAGAGAAAAAGAATGCATGGATATCTCTGGTTGTTTCAGTTATTTTTTTTAACCTGTCTACCGTGAGTGTAGAATTTGTGAAGTACCATTTTATTATATTCAAAGAACTCAACATTTGTAATTAAATCTTTGACTAATGTGCAGATACTTGGGATTGAAAAAGGAAGCAACTTTGTAGAAAACATGTTTCAGTCTGGCTGATTGATTGTAACACGATTACAGGAAACCGAGGTCAGACTGATTTTGATCTCCTTTTTCTGGTTTAACTGGTGATCTTGCCATCTAAATCATCTAGAATTTACCTGTAAGTCTAGATTGAGACAAAGTACAGTTAAGGCCTGGGCCACTATAATGTTGTTGTGGAGGATCTGTTCCAGGCTGCCGGTTGTGGAGTACATCCTCTGGAAGTGGCTGCAGATCTAAATAGGAACACAGCAGGTTAACAGGAATTAGAAACGTTATCTGTAACTCCATGTTTCATTTGAATCTCAGCTTTCTATGCCAACAGACACATGCACATACACTGACCAGGTAAGGGCAGTAGGCAGCAAGCAGAGCAGCGAGCACCAGTCCATCTGTCAAGTCCAGGTCAAAATTCACTATCCAGCGTGCTGATGGGACACTGCCTGTGAAACACGACCATGCAAAAATGACCCGTTAATCAGTGACACATGACAAGGCGTTAAAAGGTTGTTGCAGTTGTTTCAACCGGTGACATTTCTTAATATGTCACTGCAACTTCCTGATGTTAAAGTCAGACAAAACTGAAGTTATTTTACTGGGCCCTGAACACCTCAGAGATCAATTATCCGGTGATGTGGCTTCTGTAGATGGCATTGCCCTGGCATCCAACACTACTGTAAAGAATCTCAGTGTTATCTTTGACCGAGACTTGTCCTTTAACTCCCACGTTAAGCAAATCTCAAGGATTGCATTTTTTCATCTACGTAACATTTAAAAAATCAGGCACATCTTGTCTCAAAAAGATGCAGAAAAGCTGGTTCACGCATCTGTTACTTCTAGAGTGGATTACTGCAACTCCTTATTATCAGGCTGCTCTAATAAGTCTCTTAAGTCCCGACAGTTGATCCAGAATGCTGCAGCTCGTGTACTCACAAAAACTAAGAAAAGAGATCACATTACTCCTGTATTAGCTGCTCTGCACTGGCTGCCTGTAAAATCAAGAATCACATTTAAAATTCTCCTCTTCACCTACAAAGCCTTGATTGGTGATGCACCATCATATCTTAAGGAGCTTGTAGTACCATATTGCCCCACTAGAGAGTTTACAGTACCATATTACTCCACTAGAGAGCTGCGCTCACTAAATGCGGGGCTACTCGTGGTTCCTAGAGTCTTCAAAAGTAGGATGGGAGCCAGAGCCTTCAGTTATCAAGCTCCTCTTTTATGGAACCAGCTTCAACTTTCAGTCCGGGAGGCAGACAGTCACCTCATTTAAGAGTAGACTTAAGACTTTCCTCTTTAATAGTGCTTATAGTTAGGGCGGGCTCAGGTTTGCCCCTAGTTATTCTGCTATAGGCTTATAGGCTGCTGGGGGATGTTTTAGGATACACTGAGCACCTATCTCCTCTTCTCTCTCTACTTAAGGATGAATCTACATCTCTCCATTGCACCTTATTAACTCTGCTTCCTCCCCAGAGTCTTTGTGACTTCACGTCTCATAGGGTCCATTGGACCTGGCTGTGTCTGATGCCTCCTGCCTGGTGAACACTTTTCACTTAACTTTGAATATTAAAAAAAAAAGGTTGTTCCTACCTGTTCCCCACACCGTCTTCCTCATGCTCTGGTAATGCACGTTGAGCCATAAGAGCAACCGGAGCTCGCAGGATGAATAGACGTTACTGGCCTGTGGCTGTGAGCCCACAGAGGGGACTCCATCCACGACGCCGCTTTTCAGAGTTGCGTTGTTCAAACCACTCTCTGACACGCGGCTTAACACCAGCACCTGAGCAAACACAGATCCATCTTTAATATGTGGGTGAATCAGGATGGGGTGAATCTTTAGCACTACTCTACTTCAGTCAACCTTCGATTTAACATTTATTTGACCGCCAATAATCTTTCAATCGATTATAATCAAATATTTTTGACAACCTCTGCACGGAGGGGAGAAGAAAAAAAAGAAAGGGACAAACTTTTTTTTTTTTAAAGAAAAACTGAGCTATGGTACACTTCAAGATCACATAATAACTTAAAACATGAAGTGATTTACAAGAATACCAATGATCTGAAGAGTGGATGAAGTCAGACAGAGAGTGCCAGAAAGTTTTTCACCTTGTAGATTTGCAGCAGGACATCAGTCCAGGATCGCTTGCTCAGAGATTCATAGTCAACACTGCTGTAGTCCAGACCATGTTCTTCCTCATTTGACTGAGAGAAACACACATGTGTATGTATATTGCACAATAAGATCCAAATATGTTGTGTGTGAGTGAAAGAGCGAGACCATGAGTGAGAGGAGAGTTTTTTTTAAATGTTATAAAGAAGCATTATAAAAGCAATTGTTTTCCTTTTCTCAAAATAGATGTAATTTAATTTCCATGTAGTAAGTCAAGGACAAAATGGATGTGTGTGAATGTGTTTCCGTACCTGCAAGAGGGAGCACCAGTGTTTAAACTCCTGCATGTCCAGCAAGTACTCTGGTCGGATTTGACAAAGGCAGGCTCCCTGCACCCTGAACACAGAATTACAATGAAACAGAGACAGACCCAAAAAGTTGAAAAAATGTCCTGTAAACCCCTTTTCAGACATGGGAAATGTAACATTGCAGGCTTCATCTATCTGTTGAAGTAATGGAATTTCAATCAGTAATATGACACATTTCCCTAAATCTAAACTGAAGCCGTAGTTGTGGCCCATTCATGTTTTTTGTGGCATGCATGTCATTTAAGTAAAGTGTGACTTTGTATCGCTGCATTCAAGTCACGCTGGAAGAGTTACAGAAATGCTTTGAGGTCTGACATTGTGAGATTGCTATTGTGACTTTAGACATAAAAGTGCCTCAAACACAAGGAACATACATACGTACATTTGCCGCCACTTGTAAGTAACAAAATGCATATCTGAAAGGAGCCTAAATGTGAGCAGCATTGTAGCGTGGTATTGATAAGGCCTACCTGAGAAAAGCCAGCATAGCTTCATGCTGCTGGAGCAGCTGATCTGTGCGCTGGTCTATATCAGTGGAAAATGCCTGACTCTGAGGAATACCAGGAATCTGTTTGCCGGTCAGGTGGCGAAGCATGTCCACTACAGACCTGGACACAACGATACAATAGTTATGTCCCTTGCCATCTGGAGTAGAGGTCGACCGAAGGTGGATTGTTAAAAGGGAGTTTCCTCCCTGTCCGCCTGTCTGGTTCGTATCGTGGACAAAGAGTGTAGTTATACATGCGAGAGATCTCTGCCAGCCACCAAATTCAGTGCCATTTCATGGAGTATATAACAGTTGTTTAGACCAGTTGTTCTCAAATGGGGGTACGTGTAAAATGAAAATGTCCATTTAAAAGTACCTTTCTCCATGCTCTCGGTTAATGTGTGCAGCAGCATTAAGCCCCTCCCAATACAAAAAAACCAAAATGCTGTTAACCCATGAAAAAAATCATTGTCAGCATCAATGCATTGCTACGTTAACGTATTTATAACGCGTTAACGTGCCCAGCCCCCCCCCCAAAAAAAATAATAATAATAATTGTATATATTCTATATTAAATCAGACACTGGTGGCACAGCGCTGTATATTATATTTTTTTTTCAACCAAAAATGCTTTCCTGGTTAGAGGGTACTTGGCTGAAAAACATATTTCACAGGGGGTACATGACTGAAAAAAAGTTGAGAACCACTGGTTTAGACTATAAGCAGTTCATCACATCAAAGACATTTTCTGCAAATGTGGCACTTTTTTTGTATGGAGCCATTTTGTAAAACGGGGACATACGCCTGTGCGTGATTTATCAATCAATCAACCTCTAATCTGGAGCAAGATCAATGCCCACTGGTATGAACTGAAATCCCACCAGAGCTTTAATTCCAGTATAATTTACTATTTAGCCCAAAACAGACTTATTGTATAAGATGAGAGCCCGTTTGTTCTTGAGATCTCTGCAGAAAAGCAGAACCTGCTTTCAATGTACACTTCAAATAACCTAGTTTCATTATAGTTGTTGACTAGACGTGAACGACCAGTTCTATGTAATCTTGTCATGTTAGCTACATCTCTCCATTACTATTCAGCGTGAGGATGATTCATTTGAGACCGCTTCATATACATACCTGGAGTCTTTACTTTGAATGACTCGATAAGTCCGTGCACTGGAAGAATTCGTTAGAATTTTTGATTCAATTCTGGAGGGAGAGAAGAGTCATCTTTATGACAGAAGAAGTCATCTTACATCAACCAATTGTGGCTCCCGAACTCAACTGCTGGGTATACCTTCTAAGCGTGTGCGGCACAGAAATGGGGTGTGGTCCACTCGGCCACCCAAAGTGGCTAAACCACCTCTCCACAGCCGTTAATACATTCTGGTAATATAGTCCTTCCTCGGAGTTGGCTGCGGGGAATTCGGGGGCTCCATGATTGGTCGGGGTGTCTCTGTCAGGAGAGCAGCCGGCCTGACCGCTCACACTGTCACTGTCTGGTAATGAGTCTGACGAATGCAGAAACACAAAAACATGCTTCTGCTAGGACGTATGCAAAAAAAAATGCACTTACAAACAACTACAAATAAAAATACAATTCCAAAGTACGTATCAATTTCTGACCTGATACCGAGTTCTTGATTGTTGAGCTGTTGCGATCAAACAATGAGGAGGAGGATGAAGTCGGACCAGAGGCAGGACTTGGTATGTGATGGCGCTGCAGAATCGCCTCAACAGCTGTGGCCCCTAAACGGCAGTGACATGTAACCCAATCAGATGCAAGGAGAGAAATGTTGAATAAATAATCATAGATGTTAACTTGAGAAATACATTACCATAACGCAGTGGTTCTCAAACTGTGGGGCGTGCCCCTCAAGTGGGGCACCAAGGTATTACAGGTGGGGCACGGGGGGCAGTGCGGAGAACTTCACATATTACAAAAGTATGCGTAAATGTTTCCGGTACAGTTATGGTGTTAACAGGTTGCGCGCGATCGCGAGGTCCAAGATCCTTTGCGACTCACGTGTAGCTTAGTAGTGTGCTAAATGAAGTGCTTGTTAGGCTTCTGAGCAGTTACCTGACAACACGGGCTGAAATGGGAGTTGTGGGTTTCTGCACAGACGGTGCGCAGACCATGGCAGACAGATGTGCCGTGAACTACACAAGGTTTTGACCGATGCTATCAGCGTGGTCATGTTCATAAAAACAAGACCCCCGAAAGCACGACTGTATTCCGCACTCTGTGGAGACGGGAGCGGAGCTTTCAGCTGTTTCACAGCGAAGCTCGGTGGCTCTCACGAGGAAAAGTGTTGTCGCAAGTCTTTGAGCTCAGAGAAGAAATCCGTCTTATGCATGACATATGTCATACAGGACAGTACAATACAATTTAAATTGTACACATATTATTCATACACATATTATTCTGCAAAGAGGAGGTGCACTCAGTTCATCATTTATTTTATCTTTGTAACGTTACAAATGCATATACTTTTTGGAGTCAAATTTATTAATTCAAATTCAAATTATTAATTTGCTTATGTATAATTTCAAATGAAATTGGCCTATCAGTGACATATTTGGAAAGCTGAATGAATTAAATATTCATCTTCAAGGCAGAGAGAAGCACCTTCCTCAGGAAGCTGGAGATGTGAGACAGGCAACTCGATCAAGGGAATATTGATTCCTTTGAGAATCTGAGTGAATTTGAACTAATACTGATACAACTTGATGGCTCACACATACAGTATCTGCACTAATTTTGTTTCGCACCGGTTGCAAGTTATTGTTTTGAAAATATATTTATTGCCAAATATTTGAACTTGTTTAGTTTAGTTTTTCACAGGTTACACTTTATTGTTATGATCTTGAAAATATATTCAGTGCCAAACATGTAAATTGCAGCCACAATAAGCTATTTGCCAAATATGAGTTCTTTTTTGCACAACTTTATTTGTATTTTTCTAACAAAGTGATTGCAATTTCTTTATTCTATTATTTGAAAAAGCACAGATGGAGGAGTCACAAAAAGTTGTTATTTCAATAAAAATTCAGCATGGGCTGGTGGGGCACGAACATTTGGGGCGCGACAGAAAAAGTTTGAGAACCACTGCCATAGCGGCAACATAAATTAACTCTCATACATATCGCTTTGGTGAGGACTGTCGTGTATCCTGCGCTTCCTTAAAAGATCGGCTTCTAACAGACCGGTCCACATGTGTTTCTGGTCAGGGTCCCCCTCAAAGAATGCCCTTTTACCTGTTGGAGGAAGGGTCTGTTTCTGTGTGACGTTATGTGATCTCCAAATCTTGATATATGATACTCCTTCCTGTGTCTGGAAGGTACGTGTTTAGATTGGGGGCCCCTGTGTGACGGTCTCCAGTTTTCGGCCTATATAACTTAGCTGCCTTGCATGATCCAGTCAGATCTTCAAATTGGCTGAAAAGTTTCTCCGAGCGATCTAGACGCTCGTCCTGACCTGTGATTCCTCTCTGTAATAAACTTTATTATACCAGAAAGAATCAGTGCCATTTCCAATTTGCAGTACAGAGCCCGGATTTCTTGGGTCTGTGTCCAAAATACAACTTTTTTTGTGGATCAATGTATTTTTGTAATCAATCGCGTCGACAAATCGTGCGAGCCCTCGCCTGACGCCTGTATTTACTCTTTTCTTTTTGCCATGTTCAGGAGTTTCTGGGCGTCTGTTAGATCGCAGCGACCAGATGCCAGATCTTGAGCGTGTATCCAAGAGGAAGCTACAAAATCTGCAAAAAGAAGCAAATATAGCAAAGCGAAACACCAGTTGGATAAAGCTGGGGGGGAATCAAGTTTTGTCTTTCCCCTGCTGGCGAGCACTCGGACCGTCGGTGAGCATGAGAGGAGGGGCAAACTTAAAATGTTGTGTTTACAAACCGCTACTGACAAATCCCCCTCAAAGAAAAATCTTTCAGCCTTTTGGCGTGTATAAGATTTCACGTGCTTATTTCAGCTTAGCCCCGCAGCACTTTCTTGACACTCTCATCCTCAACCACTTCCCTCCTTCTCTCTGCTTCACTTAAGGATGGTCGCACACCACAGACGCACGATACTTAGACAGGAAGTACAGCGGCCGAGATGCGCTGATCTGGGAAGTGGATCTGATAAAACTGAGAATAAACGTGTGATAAGACGCCGCCAGTCTGTTGGACTGTACATAGAAAACCGGTACACTGTGTCATGGATGTGCGTTTGTGCCAGTACCAGTCTTAAGAACAATCTGTTGCTCGGAGCGGTGCAGGGCCATGTAGGGCCAGACTGTCAAAACGCAGTTGTCAGCGATAGCACACAACTTAACCTTAAACCTGGCGGCAGAGACAAAGAGAAAAAAGTAAAGTTAGTAGATTGAATCAACATTAAAAGGATAACGCTGTTGATATTCTCTGATTGTGTTATTGTCAACAGAAGAAGGAGAATCAGTAAATAAGAAAATAATTTGAATTGTTTTGAGGATGGTTTGTGAGCAGGATGAAGGAAGAAAGTAGACAAAAAGACTAAGAGACAATGACTAAGAAATGTTAGAGATCAAGTTTGACCACTGACTTGTTGTGGAGGTGGTCTGTGAAGATGATGGTTGTGCAGAGGGACAGAGGGATGGCAGAGCAGAAGGACACGCTGCAAGCTAGAGAGGTCCCATTGGCCTCCTGGTTCTGAATGCCTACTGGATGTCTCTATGGTTGCAGATAAAGTGGGATGAATTCCACAGATCTTGATAGTATTTCTGTTCAAGTGCAAGCAGGGGCAAAATTGGGTTTCGCTCAAGCTGCTGCAAGATCTTCAAAATCTAACTGGGGAGACATCAGCCCAGACTGTGACAGGAATTTACATAGACATGATAGTACCTGTGTGGATATACTGTAAACATCCAAATTAAATTAAACAGGAGTGTGGGGAGATAAAAGGAATTCAACTGAGATAGAAGGTTTCTTCCCTTTTTCCCTGTGAAAGGTTATTTTTGGGGAGTTTTTCCTGATCCGATGTCAGGTCCTGGGACAGGGATGTCGTATGTGTACAGATTGTAAAGCCCTCTAAGGCAAATTTGTCATTTTTGATATTGGGCTATACAAAATAAACTGAATTGAATTGGATTAAAGTGTGGATTTTCTTCAATATGCTATTAAGAAAGCAACTCTTAGTAAAGATGGTCCTCAGTGACTTTTTCATTAAAGTGTAAACTGCTCGGAGCATAGGTCTGTACCTGACCCTGGTTTTGGGCAGGGATGTTGTTACCCTCTGGGAAGATGATGGAAACAGGCCGTATCTGTGCCCCATCCTCCAGTTCCACCTCGTCCACTTCAGCCGATACCGTGCTTCCACTGCAAGGACATCACCAATTAATACAACATTCAACTTTCTGCTCCTATGCAATAAGCAACCTTCTCGATATTGCTTGTGGGTACAGAATAGACCTGTGCGTGCGTGAGTGCGTGCGTGTGTGCGTACTGAGGATATCCAATAGCCAGCAGGGTGATTGTGGCAGATGCGATGCCTTCCAGGGGTACTGGCGTGAGGCAAATTCGAGGGGGGTGGATGGTGATACAGGGAGGCTGGATGGTAATGGTGATGGACAGCTCTCTGTAAGGTTCATGTTCCTTCTCTCCTCCCATCCCCTGACCTCCCTTGTCTCCCAGGTAAAGAGGAAGGGACAGTTTGGTGACTCTGCGAGAGCCTAGGAGAATATGAATGTACACACAGGTCAGTCAGTGCAGACTAGAGGTGAATTTATAATTGTGCTTCGAACACGGCGAAAGGTTCAGGAGCCCACATAACCCTTATCTTATAAATGGCGTGCGCCTCACAAAAACTCCACCACACCTCAGGGCTGCCACAGTGGCAGAGAGGACGTGGGCTGCTTGTGTGGTCTCAAACATATTTCAAATGCCAACGGAGGTTTTTGATAGTGGAAACAACAATAAGCAATTTGATAATTCTCATTTTCAGTAATACAAAGCTAACAAAACAATCTCCAGTGCAACCCCCTTCTCACCGTCATTGCCAGCCCGTCACAGTAAATCATGGCAGGGCAGTATTCTTCTATTCAGTAATAAGACAGGGTCAAATTGTAATCTTAGTGACCCGCCTGGTGTTGACACGGCAGGAGGAGAGGCTTGAGGATAACGTACCAGGAGCACACAGGCATCTTGGTGCGAGTCAGAGGACTTGTGCGAAACAATCAGAGCAAGCTACTCAAGGACCACCCCCTAATGTCTATGGGTGGTATGTTATCCAAAGTCTTATGATGAATGAGGCTTCAAATAGATTAGTCTTAAAGGCTATACTCGGGCTTTAGGTTGAAAAGGTAAAGCACTATTCTTCAACTACTGGCCTGTTTCTGGAGAAAACTGACCGCACAGTATCAGCACAGAAGCAAAACATTGTACTGATGAGGACGGGGCAGCGCAAAATGTCTGTCTGTGCTCTCTTCAATGTTTTCCAGGGAGCTACTGGATACCGCTGTCTCAATTAGTCAGTTTGTGTGCATTATTGAGTGAATCCGAGCCCACATTTTAAAACAGGCTTCAGTGCCCTGTCTGAAAGAGATGTCTTTCCACAGCGGTAAAGTGGTGAAAATATTCAAAATATAGCATACCCTTAAACTGATAAAGATGTATTTTAGGTGTCTGAAATATGTTTTGCTGCTGCCCCCGTCCAAAGCAGCCCATTGCTTTGCTCATGTGCCGGTACTCCTGTCTGTTACTGCATACTCGAGGCATGTCAAACACAAACTACGGTGGATATACCCCACAACTCCACTTCAAACCCTCCGAACAATCCTACTAGAGCTGTAATGGTGACATTATAATAATGAAATGTAACCTTTTACATCTTCTCAAACAGTTGTTTTTGCCTGGAGCTTTCAGTGTCCATGTTACAGGCTGTTATTTGTGTCCATGTTACATGCTGTTATACATGTTCATGTTACAGGCCGGTATATGTGTCCATGTTACATGCTGTTATACATGTTCATGTTACAGGCCGGTATATGTGACCATTTTACAGGCTGTTATGTGTCAATGTTACAGGCTGTTATTTGTGTCCATGTTACAGGCTGTTATTTTGGTAAATGTCCCGGTGTTTTAGAGATGTGTTTAGCTCCCTGAATCAGTTCCTCTCCAGCTGAAGACAGAACCCTACCTTGCCCTCCTCACACATCCAGGGAGCTTTTATAATACACTGTTTCTTTCCAAGGCCTTCTGTCTGTTCTTTTCCCAGTGTCCTTCTTTTTGTTTGTGGGGACAGGAAAGTGGGCCATTGAGAACTAAACAATACTAAAACTATTATTTACAACATCAAAGTATTATTTATCTACCAAGAAAATGCCACTAAAACACTTCTCAAACAATCTCCCCTGCTGCTCTCCCGTCACTGTTTTTTACCAGGTCCACCACTAAATACAAAGGCCCCATTAAGGCTCCATTGAGTCTTATATTAATGTAGACTTAGTTATGTTATAATTTATCTTAGTTTAGTTCCATGTGAAATTGTGTGTGTGTTTGTTTGTTTGTTTGTTTCAAATAATGTCTCACCCGTTGTGATAGCCTCATTGCTGATGCTGACCGTCAGATAGATGGACTGGCCAGGCACCAGACTGCCTGATGATGGAGACACCACACAAAGCGCTCCCTCTCTATTGTACTCGGTTACTGCGTTTCCTCTGCAGTCAAACCACCAGTTTACATGTTTCCTGGCACCCTTACTCCAAAACACACTCTGCTCACACACCGCTTTCAGCTCCACTGTATGCGCAGGGAGAGTGGAGTGAGAGACAGAATGGGACTAAAAGAACAGACAGCGATTTCAGACATTCTGTGGCACGGTACAAGCTGCAAGAAGTGAAAATGTTGAGGGAAAGCTTTTTTTTTTAAAAAGGGGGAAGAATAGGGGGACAATGTAGGAATGGAGGCCTTTGTTGATACCTTGTTGTAAGCATCAGACTGTGGTGGCTCTGGTTCCACATGGAACTCTAGGCTAGAGGGGGACATTTCCAGCGGGGGGCACAGCACTACAAAGAATATAAAAACAGCAAGGGAAAGAAAAACATTTAATTGAGCTATGTTACATAAAACCTGCACGCACCGCACACACACACGCACACGCACACACTGGAGCAATATCTTGTCGTCATGATCATATCACTCACTAACGCACAAACTCTTAACTCCGCACCTGTGGCCTGTACACACTGAGGCCATGACGTCGCCATGGCGACAGACTGGGGAAGAAGTTTGATGACATGCTTCTTGCTGCCGGCCGACAGCAGGGAGGAGGTGGAGCAGGAGGAATGAGTGGAGGGAGGAGACGGGGAAGCAGTGGGCCATCTCGCTCCGTTGACCTTCAGTGGCAGCTCAAAGTCATAGCTGGCTAACTGCAGGAAGACATTTCCTTGACAGGTCATCTCTACTTCTTTCATTTATTCAACATTGTACAGCTTTAAGCTGAGAGAGAGCAAGAGCTGTTATTGACCGTTTGCTAAGGCCTGCCTCCCTTAGTTACTGTTGCTATGCCTGTTGAGCTTTTGTGCATGTTTTCCCACCCCATTTCAAATCTGCAATCAAAAAGGAGACAAACTATTCATTTCAAGCTACTTCCCCATATAAGGCACATCCATCCAAGTTCGCCATCAAGAGTCTTTACTTATAGCCTTATGCTCCTTAGCCTTGGAGGTAACTCTTGGTTACTGCTATAGGACACGTGTTTATCATCAACATTTCATGATAAACACACTATTTGCAATTTTCTTTTTGACTAGGCTAAAGCCCCCCCAAAAAAGAAGAGACTATATTGAGTCAGCAATTAGAGAAGTCCAAAGCTTGTCAGAGGAGGAGTGTAAAGAGCAGTACATTTTTTTAGGAAAGATGTGCGTTTGGGGTGGGTCAAATTCAATCTTCATAAAATGGTATGCCTGGTCTTGATCTCACTTGGGTGGGGGAGAAGACGAGGGAACAGTCCACGGTCTGGTTTCCTCGGACTTCCACAACACTCGCGCCCGGCTCCTTCTCTGCTCCTAGAACATGCACAGAAACATAAGATAGAACGGACACAATGAGCTGTGTGTTTTACAGAATCGAGATAACTTTTTATGAGGACATTTTAAGTGAGGATCTAGCTTGTGTGGCAAACACAGATCATGCCAAACAATCAACATGACTTTTCCCTTTCAGATGGCAATGTTATCTGTTTTGTGGAGCTTTGATAGATAGCCGAGGATCTTCCCAGCTAACGGAAAAATAGGAGAACGTTGAAATACCTTTTCAGGACGTTGGACCTTTTCTCTAATTGTCCAACTGTTTTCCAGGATGCGTAAGGAGCCCCGATTTAAATTCCTGAAATACTTTTATTTCACATCTTCCTATCTTTAATTCTATTCACAGACAGTAAGACGATAACACGACATCCTTATTCATTTCTTCTCAGGACCATTACCCACCTAACAGGTGAGGGGGGTGCAAAGAGAAGTCTGTGTATTCTGCCAGGCCGAAGAAAACCTGGGCCGCGGCTGATGAGTGGTTTGTCAGAGCAAACGGTATCGCTCGCCGAGAGCCGGCGTGGACCCCGTGAAACTGGAAACGGGCCTGGAAAGTAGTTGAGAGAAATAGTCATCTGAAAGGTGACCATCTCAAAACCAGGACACATTCTGTCACACACTGTCTATTTAATACACTGTTATTATATATTAGTATATCTATTATATATTTTTACATAGAATATTATATAATATATTAATATTTTATAATATATATATATATATATATATGTATATATATATTGTAAAATATTATCTGTCATTATGATTATTCATGTAAACTAAGAGAAATAAACCTGTTTTATTCATATGAAAGTAAGTCAACAGTTCAGTAGAGTTGTAAGGACCTTGGAAAGTTTTAAATTCAATTCAATTCAATTCAATTCAGTTTATTTTTAAATAAGTTGTCTGTAAACAAATTACACACTGAACACTGAAAACGGAGCAGTGAGTGAATGTCACGACTTCAGCGCTGGCTGTCAGCAAATATCTGACACCTGAGCAAGTCAACGCCAACAAACTTTTATGACGTGGATCTTGGATACTTGGGAAGATACTACAGACGGTCAGATAGGAAAGGAAGGTTGCACAATAGTAGCTAGGAAAAGACTTGTGCGTTCTGTCCGTCTTCAAACCAAGACCAGTATAAAGTGACAAAGATGTGTCTTCTTTGCAAAACAACTGAATTGTAAAGTATAATGGTAAAAACCCACAAACAGGTTATGAGACAGAAGTAATATGGGCTATCAGGAATTCTTATACGGTTGACTTTTTCAGACAGTACTTTTTTAGTTTCTAATGTAATGGCTCATTTTGTTTGTTTTTTGTTTACCCTCCCACCACTAGGGGGCATAGGGCCACTGTCAATTAAGAGAGGCTAAGATAATCAAGAGGAACACTAAGGCCAGGTGTTGCTAGACTGGCAGGAGCATACAGTTTTTTTGTTCACATTAAAACCTGGACATTGCATCCATTTATTGCACGTGTCGAAACTAAACCTTCAAGCAACCATAGTGACCTTTTTTTTTTTTATAGGCAACGGGGTCACTACAGCTTATATTATAAGGTTAGGGATGAATTAAATCAATAAATCCTATTCCAGTTGTCTCGCCAATACGAGTCATTTTGCTTTCAATGACAAAAGCATTACAAACTTTACTTAATTTCTTTCAAAGCAGTGTTTTCCCTACCATTGTATCAGGGTGGCGGCCCACCCCCCTGAAATCATCCTCCCCCCACCCCCCTGTAATTTTCTCTATAACGTTAACACTTCTCCTCGGAGTTCCGCCCCCAATGCGCACTCCCACCAGCCGGCAGAGGTCGTTGAATATGTCGCGTGAAAAGCAAACTATCTGCGTGGTGGAAACGAGACAAGTCGCTCTCCTGCAAGTAGAACACGGAGTAGCTCTCCTGTTCCGGGTTCAAGAGCAAAACATACTTTTCACAATGGGATTTACTGCTTTAAGCTATCACTATTTTAAGCCGTCAGCCATCACTTTTAAAGCCTATAGTTCATGTATTTGCAGGTCAAGACAAACATCCGCAACAGGCTTTAAGGAGACCATCTTGCAGCCTGTCTGCAGATCTCAATAAATGGCTTCTGAAAATTTCAAAAGCCCTGAAAAATACACTGCAGTGACATAACGTGCACACTTTGTAGTTGTCATTAAAAGAAATGAACACCATGTTTCCTTTAAAGTGTTTGTGTTGCTCGGTCGGTCCCCCCCCCCCCGAAGCTGTAAACCTAGGGGAAACATTGCAAAGGTGCCGTTTCCAGAGGCACACACATACAGCGAGACAGGGTGTTATCGCCTATGTGGAGATTAGTAATTATTAAAACCATGGGAATGATCCAGGAGTCCATCTCAGAGTCAAGCGCCCCAGAATCCATCGTCACAAATTCAAAACTGTAATATGTGCTTAAATGTGCTCGTTGGATGACAAGCAAAAAAGCTTTAAAAAAAAGAAAACCCATCAGGACATGATGAATTACACTCCAACATTAACAGTGGATTATAATGACATCGATATATATAACCAGGCTACAGGAGGTGTAAATGGGAGATATATTTGCATAATAATATTTTTTATGTATCAGTAATAAAGCCATTTATTTTAGTTAATGGCACCTTTGAAGAATACATTACTTTCAGTAATTATACATTTTTTCTTCTCTGCTCCTTTTTATTAAATGTTCTTCTTATGTTGCATGTATGTCAGTACATTGATAAAGAAATGTAATAATGTAATGTAAATAGTGTGAAATACGAATAAAAGGTTGCTCCCAAAAAGAGAATTATTTCATAATAGCATCAGTTAAGTATTAGCTTAAAAATCAGAGGCCAAGATAAAAACATATATTCTGCATTTTTCTTTAAAGCAAAATGGGGCAACTGACAGAGTGAAAGGTTCCAAAAGATACTTTATAAAAATCACTGCTAGGGTGAGGTGTTTTGCTGGATTATCACATCCTTCACGTATCAAAGAAATGCACATTTCTCTTATTAGAGAAATGGACCGCCTAAACACAGCTCAGGTTTTATAGGAGAGTTATAAGCGACACTATCGACAGAATTTTACAGACACTGTTGATGCCACATGTAAGAAAGTATATCTATTTCTCCCTAAAATTACAGTTTGGAGTCATTTTCTGACAAAGAAAAATTTGTTTTTTGTATCTCAATCTGGTGCAGTAATCCAGCTGTGGGAAATAAAAGCGAGTTGGCTGGGTTTGTTATAGCAGCTGGGGAAATTGTAGATCGCTAACAAAAAACGTTAGATGCTCTGTGTTATGCTGCTGCATTGGTGTTTCTACAGACTCTGAATTGAGTTGATGCCTTTTGGACGACGCTGCAGGACACATCTGGTAAATAAAAATAACGGCTTTTGTATCATGAAAAAAAAAAAAAGAGATATCAAACGTGCTTTAACTCAACACCAACCAAACAGAGCTCAGGGTCACGTATGCAAGACCAGGGCCCTATTTCTCATACGTGGCTCAACTAAGTCGATCAAATGTCCTATTAGCCAGCTAAAATTAACAAGATGATTGACATTAGGCTATCCCGGTTTCTCAAAGGCTGATCCGCACTCAAACCATCTCGTTAATTTGAGCCAGACGTCAGTTCACAGGATAATTGCGCGTGCCCGTCCGACTTCAAAAAGGGTGAAGTGTCGATCACCGAACCATGATTTTCTAACAGCACAAAGGCAAATAAACTCCCCGCTGAGGAGCAGGAGATGATCATGAACGTATGAGGAATTCCAGACACATACATATATACATACACATACATTATATATATACACACAAACACACACACATAACATCACCCGTAGGCTCACACAGCTCGGTAACTTTCACCGACTAAGTCTAGATAAATGGCTGAAAATCCTCTTTATTCGCATCCATTCGTCTGTGCATTGACTTTCATGGTATCTACTCGCAACGCAGCATCAGTGTTGGGGAAAATGTAACGGCTAATTTGAAGTGCCACATTCTTTAAATGTGCCTGCTGGCAGTCGGTTTAATGGTATGCATCATCCAATGAGATCTAAAATTACTATCTCAACTCTTTCAGAACAAGTAGATAATATATATATGTGTATATTCATGTATGTGGTGATGACCATATATGTATAACTTGTATTGCATTTACACAGACATGGCCAGGTAACGTAATTAACACATCCATAAGTTTCTTAAGCGCTACATAAACTTTACGAACATACAGCGGCTTTCCCGATGTTCTGCATCGCCGACACTGTACAACAATGTACCACAAGGCTCTGCATACAGTCTGTGAGACAGTCAATGCTGCAGCGTGTAGTGTTCAATGTACAGCTCGAGGTCTTTAATAAATGATTCCTTGTGGGCAGAATCGATAGCGCTCGTATAGGAAGTCTCCATCACGTGATAACGGATCTTGGCGATCTCGATCTCGAGCTGCCACTTTCTTCAGGGGGCGTGGCCAGATTATACAGCTACACTGAATGAGCCTGCGCTGGAGCAGGTTCAAATTTTTGGATGTGTTGCTATGGTGATTTTGCCAAACTTGGTTCAAGGAACCGAAAACCCTGATTTATGTAATCTCATTCGGAAAATTATCCCACTAACCACGTTAGCCAGGTACGAGAAATAGGGCCCAGATGAGCTTTTTTCCATCTGAAGATTGTAATGATTGCATATGTCTGTCTCTGTGTACGGCACCAGTAAAGGCTAACCTGTTTGGTTATTTGCCTTTGCGCACTTAAAGTGTCGTACCTGTAATATTACCAGTGGCCTGAAGCGTGAGCCCGGGTTTGAATAGAATAATGTATGATTTTTGTTATTATTATTATTATTATTTACCATTGGGTATAAAATGTGACGAAAGGGGGAGTTAGACGCAAGAGGTTTTTCGGGAGAGCGCACAGACAGGTGGCGGTTTGCGTTTAGTGGACTCAGGACGGCGTGTTATTTCGAGTGATTGCTTCGCTGTGGATCTGTATGAAACGGTGGATTACAAGTAGAAGACTGCGCCGGAATATGGCACCCTGGGACCACCAGCTAAACGGACTGTGGTGAAGTAGCGCGGGGTAAAAGAAACGCGGCGCCTCGCCACGTTTCCACCTGTCTTGAACTTTGTTTGCCGGCTTTTGGGGGGTTGTTTTGTTATTAACTTTCTTTTGGGGACATTAAGAGACTTCAGGACTGTGGGGATCCAGGGATAGAATTATGCTTTGGGAGCACAATGATTGTTACAATCTCTGATGATACACTGTTATTCCTTGAATATTTACCAAAGTGCACCGACACATATTGTCAGCCTTTCAATGAATTAGACCAAAAACCTATAAAGGACATGAACAGGAAACATCAAAAGTCAGAGAGTTGTAAGAGATTGGCTTGTATAGCGACAATACCCTGAAATATGTTACGGAATACGGAGCCTTTTAATATTACTTAATTACATTCTTTGTGGAATTATTTGTTTTAATGTTTTGCTCAAAACACACACAAACTCACCACACTGATGTCTATATTTGGAGACTCCACTGATCCGCCCACTCTGAGCTCCATGGATTTCATGGTCCTTAGAGCTATCTGTGTCACACACACACACACAAAGTAATACACACGCACACACACAGTCGTAACAAGAAAATGACGAGGCCTCTCTCCTCTCCCTCCGTCTTTCTACCTCTCACCCACCTCAACTCTGGTGTCAAACTTGATGACACAGTCGGGGCTGAAGTGGAGCTTGAGAGTGGCCTGACCCCCAGTCGGCACCACACCCTCAGGTGGACTCACCACCAAGCCTGGCAGAGGATACACATCTAGAACCTGCAACATCAACACAAAACAGAAAGAGAGAAGGACTGGTTATTTGTTGTCTTCTTTGCTAAGTATCTGTGCAAAAAACAGTATTGTTTATGTGAAGGCACCTGAAAGTAGGCGTGGTTCTTTCCAGTGTTGTGTAAGACTGCAGTTCTGACAGAGGGCATGTTGAGAGGCACTGATCCAAACGTGACCTTTTTCTCTGCCAGCTGGACGCTGGTGGAGCCAACCTGAGAGGACAGAGAGAGAAATGGAAAATGCATCGTTTCTGCAGTTGTAATTGACATGTGTAGTTCAGCCACTCTCCCTTAACCTGCCTTGTCTAATTCTACCCCAGTCAGTGACTTCCAGGGCCAGAGTTCTGGTCTACTGAAGCACAGAGGAGAAGTCGATATCTGCCTCTTGGATGGATTTGGGCTATGATTATTGAACGTTGATTTGGGCTATGATTATTGAACGTTGATTAAAAAAGAAGGAACAAAAAGATAATTTATTTAATTTCATTCATCATTGAAGTTTTAAATTGTTGAAAGATTTTGGCAATCAACCCAAATAACAGCTGTCTTGAGCCATCTCAAGGTGACATCACATCACTTATGATGCTTAACTCATCCCAGAGAGTTGTAAGTAAAATGCATCAATCTGGTGTACATTGAGCTAAAGATAAAAAAGTTTGTGCTCTTGAACAAATGTAATTTAACATGGAATATTGTACATGATATCTCTCCATCTTTCCATGCCTTCCTCCTTTGTCTCTCTTGGCGTCATCCATGACATCTTTGTTATGGAAAATACATCTCATCAATAAACACTGAGCTGAACAAACGATTACATCAATAAATTACAAACATACTTTTTACTATCTGACACTTACTTAAACAGAATGTATGTATTTATTTGTCAAACTTTATGAAAATGTGAGTCAGCATTTTCAAGATTCACCAAACCTTAACCTGAAATCACTTGGCTTGTCTAGATTTGGAATAGAGACAAAGCGTAATAGTTGCTGAAAACATAGTGGGCATGCAGTGTTGTTTTGACCCAGATCCCACATACCCCACCCCTTCATACTTAACTGGTCAAATCAAAAAGTTGTTAATACAAAGTAATCTTTCCTATTTTAAGGCCAGACCTTAGCAACACAGTGCAGGCGTTGTGTGTTGCCGTTGTGGACACAGAGGTCAAAGTCTCCTTCAGAAGGGGAGGTGAAGGAGGGATGCCACACTATCTCGCAGTCCAATTCCCTGTATGGCTCCACGGAACCTGGTGCGGGAGGGTGTACATTTGATGTATTAGCCCCAATTCAAATAAACACTCAAATCAAGCTGCAGTCTGAGCACCTGTAGCTGGTCGAATGGAGAAAAGGATGCCGCTCTCTGTGACTAATGGCCTCCATGTAAATTCTGCGGTGTGATTACGCTGGTTCCGAAGGGTAACAAAGCTCCTGTATCCTGATTGGGCAAGCCACATGTGGTTGGGGCGCAGCACCAGCAGGTCGGTGGACAGCTCCAGGGCCAAGGGGACGACCTGGGCCTGGATCAGAATCTGACCAGGGTGTCGCTGGTTCACAGAGAAGGATAGCAGTCTGGGGGAAAGAAGTGTGTTTGAATTGCACTATAACTACAATAATTGAGTCACATGGAATGAAAGTGTGTGCGCGCTGCTTCCTCCACCAACCTGTAGAAGTGACCCAGCTTGCTGCTCTGAAATGTCAGCGGCAGGGTGTTGAAGGAGTGGGGTGGCAGAACGTGGGAGAGCGGTGAGGAGCCCTGTAGCTCAGGGCACTCTACCTCCAGCTGCACCCAGACGAACACTGACAGATGATTGACCAGCTCCAGCTTCTGAACACACACTGAATGCACACACACCTCGCCAAAATCCACCGACAATGGAGCTGATGAGGAAATAGTGACATTTTCTTGACCTTTTTCAACATTAAAAAACATTTCTCTTCCCTTTGGTATTCATTAATAACTTGTAAATGATTTGATATGTTGCCTATCAAGAATAACACATAACACACACTACTACTTAATATACAGATTGTACACACACTGTGATTAGAATAGAAGCCATGACTGTCCCCTTCTGAATTGAATCTCTAACCTATGACAACTTGGTAGAGCTCATGAGCTGTCAGAGTCCTCTTGCAGTCTGCCGCCTCCTGGCTGGTGCAGGGAACTGCACTCATTACCTGCAGAGAATGCAAGAGATTGAGACGGCTAAAAAAAAAAAACTTTCCCCTGAATTTTGCATTTAAATTCCTTCAGTGTTAAATAGTTAACCTCTTGACCACATTTGATCTAACCTGACTGTTAACCTGCCGGTTGATGGACGTCATGTCTTTGGGGCAGCAACATTTGGCTGCTGGAGAAGTAGATCTGTAATTCGGATTGGTCTCTGAGATCTTACTGCTCTCCAGGTCACTAATGTTGAGCATAGGTGGAACGAGCCCATGAAAAGGAACCATCCCGATATCCACGTCGTCCTCAACGTCGTCCTGCTGTCTAACATGCAACAACAAAGATCCAACGGCACCATTCACTGTCCAACTATATGAAAGAAAAGCTTGAGATGGGCCTTTAGAATTCACTAGAGAGCCTACCTCTCATTGGTCTTCTGCAGGCGAGTTCTTCTGAGCTGTTCGATAAAATCCGCATAAATCTGTCGGTGCCTCTGCCTCTGCTCCTCCTCTTCCTCAGTGAAAGCATAGCTGGTGTCCACGTAGCAATAGCGGCGTACACCCGTGAAGATGGTCCTGAACAAGATTAAGGAAGGAATCCTTCAGTGTGGAATCTTTAAACTGGGATCATTTTAACAACAATAAAATTTAAATTTCTTTAAACTGGGGTCATTTTAACAACAATAAAAGAAACATTTATTGTAGCATTTACTGCATTTAAAATCTAGTAACAAAACTTTTGGGAAAATGTTAATGTTGCTTTCTTTTGATTGTTTCAAACCCATGTTGGTGAACGATATAGAGCAAGTGTGCTTCTTTAACCTCTACCTATACTGTCTGTGTGAGGCAGGCCTGATGCTCGTGGCGCGGTCATTAGGAAAAGCCAAGAACTCCTCGCCCTCCGTCTTCGGACTCTTCTGCCTGCGATGTTCATGAAGCCGTGTTTGGTTGGCGCCGAGGACGGCAACGGGTGCCATCACGCGGCAGCGAGACAAATCAGTGGACCGAACGTGAGGCATGGATCTGGTTGTGTTGGTCACTGCTGGAGTGATGCCTGTAATGCAGGCAATTAGAGAAGGACGGGTGTCAAGATCATCTAAAGTTTGATGATGCTTTTCATATAGACATATTTTTCTCATTGTCACCAAATCCCATGAGAAGACAAAAAACAATTAATGTATATAGACACACACACACACACACACACAGTGTGTGTAACCAAAGTTTGATATATCTTCTTCCATAAAACTCCATTGTTGTCCCAAAACTATTAAAAACACACCAGTGAGCCACACTGTTCTTTCATTATGAATACACACACACACACACACACACACTGTAGTATATTTGGATCGGCTCACACACACCATCCTGCTGCCACAAATATTCATTAGAGCATGTAGATGCATGTAAATGTAGATTAATCCACAGCTGAAAACAGTTCCTTACACATTCACAATTTCCTCCTGTTTGAGCTAAAAACTAGTGGTCGGCTGTTTTAGGAAATGTCTGAGAAAAGTATTGAGAGAGACCCATTGTTGGTTTGGGTCTTTTTGTGGGATTTATCCTTCAATATTCACCAGGGTTCAGTTTAGCCATGGAGTGTATGGTCTCACTGCGGCACACAGCAGACAGGTTAAGAGTGATGGTGTCGAAGCGGCGAAGCTCCAGTCGAGTAACATCTTCAGTGGGGTTGCAACCCCTCTGAACAGCATGACCCAGGACATCTAGCTTCTGACACACCTGGAAGCTCCCTTGCTGCCGCGCAGTGAACGACAAAACTACATCCTGAGGAATGCAACAGAGAAAAGAACAAAGTTCCCACATTTGCTCCTTCGCTTAGATTTATCAATATATAACTGAATCAATCGCCATCCTTACCTGGCTTTGCCCAGGGGCAATTGTGCCAGCGGAGGGCTTGGTGGTGAAATGTGCTACTTTGCAGAAGCAGAAATTGACAGGAAGTTGAGGGCAGAGGTTCTGCAGCACGCACAACAGGTCTACGCGTTGGCCTGTCACACAGGTGAGGAAATCGAATTTCCGAGAGGGACTAGGCACCAGAGACACAGGCAGTCCAGAGCCTGTCACTGCCAGCTCCACACTGATGTTACCTAAAGAGGAAAAAAAAACATCAGTCACATATTGTACTTTAATCATCAGGTAATTCATCAATTAATTAAGTTACTTGACCTGACTGTCTGGCTGAAAACAGTATTCTGAGCACTTTGTGATGGGTTGTATTGGACTATAATATGCAATGCGACATGAGTGTGTGTTTGTCTTGAGTACCATTAGGCTGAGTGAAGCCATATCTGCTTCCCACCGACTCAAACAGCAGATAAAGACAGTAGTCCTGCCGTCTAGTTGAGTGGTCACGCTTCCTCTCGTCACTTGTGCTGAAAAATACATGGTACAACGTGGTGATGTTACAGTGGAGCCACGCACCCTGTGTACATCTGCTCCTTGTTAGTATAGTGGTGAGTATCCCCGCCTGTCACTGGAGACCGGGATTCAATTCCCCAACGGGGAGTATTTACATTTTCTCTTCCATTCATCAAAAGTCATTTTACATTCGCTACTTACCCACTCTCTTCTTTTGACAATTTTACTGTATAGCTATGTTATAAAACATTAGTACATTTACATTTCTAAGTAGCAGTAACATGTTATGGTCATTGGGTATGTCACACTCTTCTGCATTAAATTCCCAAACATATATTTTGGGGGTTTCAGGCACAATTTACCTCTTGCTCATGGGGCTAAAGCAGACTGCCACAGTGGTTTTGTCATACGGTCCCAGTTTACCCTGTTTGGGGATGCACACCAAGACATCATGGTTGACTGGGCTGCACCTCTCCATTCCCTCCAGCAGGGCACAGTCTGTGCTCTTCTGAAGATCTACACCCTACACAGCGATCACAGTCCAAGCCTTTGTTATATTCTCATATCATTACAACTGGCCTCCAACCTGTTTTCCAACCAAACTACCAACCTAGCTTTCTTTCCAAACTAATACCTTTAACAGCTATGTTTTGGCTCTCTATCAACCTGTCTGTATCTGAACTAAACATTTCCTTGATTGAACCCCACAACGATGCAGCTACAGCTACTTTCCCTGAGGGCATCACTCACCGCCTCGGTCCCAGCAGCAGTATACTGGAGAAAGCCAACCCATTCGCATGCCTGGGGAGCATTGTTTCTCAGAACCACATTCTCCACATGGGATGTCCCGAAGTATACAGGTCCAAACCACAGACAGGACAGTGGAGCCCCCTGTGAAATAGCAGAGTTTTGTTATGGGGGGCAATCAAGCCACGGCGTTTTAGCATTTATTCACCGACAAATAGACTAACCTGTACATACAATGCTACATTCACATCTGCAACGTTAACTCACTTAGTTACCTCCCGTGTTACACTGCACACAACCCAACCATGAAGAATGGTATACGGGTGGTGGAAGCAGACTGGCAAACAAAATCATGTTCATTTTGTAGTTTGAAGAAGACTAAACTTAAAACACTCAGTTGCCATATTTCCTAGCTCAGCTGCAAGTCAGACCATAGAGACAGATTAGCTCTGGTGCACTAGAATACTGAAGTATTCTAGTACACCAGATGTGTACCAGATGTACCAGATGCACAGCACGCGCCAACAATACAGCATCATAGAAAGTGGAGCGTCTGTATTTATGATGGCATTGATAATCACACAGTCTGGATTTCTAAATACCATATTATACAGTCCAAACTTAAGTAATATATGAATTCCACTTGGACCACTGAATTACCTGCAGGTCAAAAACCTCAAGACACTGGTCCACCACCTCCGCCTTTATACTGAGAACTACAGCAGAGTGATTCTGGAGTTTTAACCTGGGACAAAGCAACAAAAAAATGTATACTTTTGTAAAAATCTAAAATACTAAAATATGTGACTGAGCATTAAGTGTCCAATCCCTTCCATAAATGACATCTGTGTTCACAGTTATCTTGGACTATTGTTGTAAAGTCTTTCTTACAGTGCCTTCTCATCAATCTGCCTGGGTCTGTCTGTCCGCAGTTCCACTTTCAGGCATTGGGTGGCACCAGCTGCTACGACTCCACTGCAGGGTGAGATCGTAACTGAGGAGTCTCCATTGTACTGCACCTGAAACGCGCCTTAAATGCACACACACATTAATACATGAGCTTTAACAAATAGTGAATTTAGTCCGCAGTCTTAATAAATGACGAAATAGAGGACAGGTACCTACACTTGAGACAGTTCATGGGTTAACAAAGCACACATACTTACACATATATTATCACTGGCATGGTATTAAAAAAAACTCACAGCATTTAAGATCATTTAAATACCAGTTTACATAAACAAAACATGAGTTTGTAACAGTCATATAATCTGGAGGATTAACCTGTGCCAGAATAATTTCCATTTTACCCTTTTGAGTAGAATGTAATGTAGTGAAAAAGGGTTCCATTATTTATTTATTATGCAGTCCACCATGATGTCTTCATAAGGGAACATAAGTATGTGTGTATATATATATATATATATATATATATATATATATATATATATATATATATATATATATTGCATTTCAATCAGATTCTTATAATGTTGAATATTAGTGTATTAAATGAGGAAAGGGGGAGGTCGCAGTCTCAGTTCAGTAGCTTCAATCAGAGCATACGTATAGTCTTTTTTTGTTTCTTGTTTTCTTGAATCTGCTGTAAGAGCCTCTGACTGATATAGAACTTGTTCTAATTCAAAACGCAAACTGTATTTTAATTATTGTTCCACCGTCTACAGAGAAAAAAAAAAAAAAACTTATTTGGGCATATGTTTGCGTTATAAACTCTAATACATTGTGTATTATCTGAGCGTTTGGAAGTTTTCTCATTTTGGTGTCCCACAACTTTCTATCCAATTGCTTGATTTGAAAGATTTTAACCACTTTAATATCCATAAATTAAGTAGTAGTAGCTGCGGTGTCAGGCATTTAAAAAGTTTTCTGGTGATAGGCGTCATTCAGAGGAGTAGATACTACTTGAATTTGATGAGTCATGAGTCTTTGTTTGAGAAGATGAATATGTCATCACCACGTGAGCAACTGAGGATTCAGTATCTCCAAGCCAAGAGAGACCGGCTCAATTTACCTGGTGCTGATCCCTGATTGGTTACATGGTGATGTTTGCTGATCACCTGACTGCTTGCTGCAATGCACCCAAAGTCTAGTACTGAGCCCATTAGGAAGGAACAAGCCCTGGGGAACCTAGAGGAACATTTATAATATAATATACGTCAGAGTGTTGTGGAGATGAATGCGGACATCAATGAATGCCATAGGCAGTTTGTCTGGTACTTAATATATTGAATATATATCATGTGCTTATAACTTATGTGTAGCCTGCTCACCCCAGCAGAGGGATGTTGATGGTCTCTGCATTATCTACGTGAATCAGAAGGCAATCTCTGACCTCCTGCTCTTCCTCTGGAGTAAACTCAAGCAAACCGCTTACAGAGAGACCAGAAGCCACCACTGTGGCTGTGCTGGATGCTGTGAACTTGAACAACTTGCACGGCAAAAGCAGTAGAAGAAAAGAAAAGGCACCAATCAAATGTTTAGAAAAAACAGTACATTTAGATTAAAATAGCAAAACATAAAGAGACACATTTAGAGATATTATACATGTGCATCTTAATTTACAATCTAAGTGATAATACTGTATAGTTGGATAAGGAAGTGAGAGTTAATTATGGGACATCTTTAGAAACTCATAAAAATGAGAAAAAAAGGAGTACTTTGCTGGTAAAACAAATATTAAAACACATATTTGCCAAAGATGTTTTACACAATGTTACAATTAGAACATTCCCGGATAATAAAATAATCCATGATTAATGATAGATAATTAGATTGGTTGACATTATTGGATGTGGTCGTCTCATATCGAACCAACAAGGTCCATTTTTAGAGTAATTAAAGTTAGTTAGTTAGCTCAGTGAGTTAATGCTAACTAGCTAACATTAGCTTAATTTCTCGCACGAGGCGTTATCAAGCATTAAGCTAGCGTTAATGCCAAATCCTATTTAGCTTACATTGCGTCATAGGTATTCTTAAAATGTCATATAGCTTTGTTAGTTGATACAAAAAAACACCTCAGAAGTCCCTTTACCTTTAACGCTGGCTTGACCATCTGTATTTTCTTCGACAGTTTCCCAACGTTTGTTACCGTGACCATCTTCCTGTAGACCTGCCCGACAGTCGCGTCGTTGAACTCGATAACCGGAGGCTCAACTCGAACACAACTTCCGGCCATGATAGGACTTTCTAATTGCTACCGATTTAGACGCTACCGCATATATCGTTCTTCTCATTAAGGTAACAAGTTATCGTCGTCCAATGTTGTCGTTACCTGCTTCCTGACTCGCATACCGACAGTCAACTTTACTGTTGCTACCCAAACCTTAGACGGGAAAAGCTCAGGTGGTTTCTAGGCGACGGAGCGGCGCTCGTTTTAGAACCTTGGACATTCCGTGTGGCCGGTGCACCTTTTGACAATGTGACCCGTTATAGAACCAAAGCTTCGTGCTTATTAAGGAGGACTTTATTGTTCTTTACACCACGAGTGTCAATACATGGTATCATTATTCAAAAAGCTGATGAGTTTCCTAAAAATAATTTATTTCACAGTTTGTATCATTGGTGTGACGTTAACGCAGTCTAAAATCTCATCTTCTGGCCTTTACTCAACAAATGTTTACGTTGTGATTTTGGTTACTGCAAATATGATATAATAAAAGAGCATAACACGGGTTTCCTTTCGTTTTCGAACCAAAAAAAAAATACACGTTGTAAATCATAAACAGATCCAGAAATGAAGCTTAAAATATAAGTAAACAAATATTTGTACGACTAGAATAGTTTGCGATTTAATTTATAAGAACAAAAAAATATTTATTCATTACCATGTTACCAAAAATACAACTGGATATAGTTAGTCAAACTAACATCACATCAAAAATAATAGTCCTTGAAAAATAACTTTTCTTAAAGTATTAACATCACCCTTCGAAAGACAGGTTTCGGTTTCACTTTCATGCTTCAGAACAAAATAATCAATCCAGTTCAGTAATTTGCTCGGACATAACAGAATCGGGACTCTCCCATACTTCATCATCGTAAGTATAAGAGGTAGATCTGATTTCGTCTGTGCCCGTCAAACAGAGCCCGTCTTTCACAGTGGTCTCTTCAGCATTTTGGATGAAATGTCCTGTAACCGGCTCCGCGCTTGCTGCTGAGTCTGCAGGAGGAACCTGAGAAGGTTCTGAGCGCGTATGCAAATACTGGTCAACGAGAACAGCATTACCTGTTTCTAACTCCTCCAAATAAATAACTTCTGCTGAACTTCTCTGTGCACCAACCAGAGAGGGAAACCAAGACGTGGCTTTATCCGACGACCTTTCCGGCCTCCCTGCTCGCTCTCCGGCTGAGATCGCTGGTGGGACTTTATCCTTTACCCCCCTCTGGTCCTCAGGTCTGCTCTCCAGGCCAAAGAAGTTGTTTCGGACAACGTAGCGCACACACTGTAGGAGGACATTCCTCTCGTGGCGGATATCTGGGGCCAGTAACTAAACAGAGTGAAAGAAAATAGAGATGCTGCATTATCTAGATCTACATTTAATAAATACCATTTTATTAACTAAATTTAAAATCCTGTCAAATATGCTTGTATAATAATACCATCTCGAGTAGAGTGGGACGTGTCGTCTGCAGTGTATCTTGGTATCCTCCTCTACCGCCCCTTCTCCCTCTGCCTCCTCGTCCTCTTCCTCTTCTGTCGTTAGGAGTATGAAGGGCCTCTGTAACCTGTGAAGAGGTTTCCGGGCCCCCCGAGGGTCCTCTGTTCTGAGACTTTTGTAGTATTGTGTTTAGAAAAGCCTGGTTTTCTTGCACAAGGTCTTTGGCTCTATGGATAGGGGTGGCTGAAACAAAAGTAGCATGATAGATTTTTTTCCCTGTTACATGTTTTAATCCCAATCTTTATTTTTAATGAAACAGAATGAAAACAACATAGCTATAATATAGTCTTTTTGGGGGTTGAATTAAATTACTTTTTTCATTATCTGGGGTTCAGATGAATAGTTATGACAAACATTTATCACTGCAATTTATATAGAGGTCTAATAAGTTTAATTTCCACATTTACAAACGTTTCCAGACTTGGAAGTCATTGCATTGTCTTCTCCATACTTTATAAGATTTTCCAAACACATGAAGGAATGCTGTGATTTAATTAAAAACCTGAAACAAAGTCACCTCTCCACTTACTATGATTGAAAAGTGCTGTATACCTATTCTTACTGACACATTCCTGTGCTATAGTAAAAGGTATAATTACATTACATTATATTTATTTAACAGATGCTTTTATTTAAGTGCATCAACTTCCTCAAATATGGTGATGGTTTTCAAGTGCTTCATTCGGACAGCATAGAGTTCTGCAGGAATGAGTCCTAAAAGCTTTGCACACAGATTTCTTTAATGGGTTTTTGGTTACAGGCCTGAAATAAGGTATGTTGTCAACACACGCAACGTTCTGTTCTATGACATAAAATAGTAAAAAGTAATAGTAAATACACCAATCGTGATTTTAGAAGATTGTATGTGTAGCCTTGAAGTCATGTGGCCATGGTGGAGTGTGTTTATACCCTAACAGTAGCTCTTTACTTTACTAAAATAATCATAAAAGTGGTCTTTATTTGTGAAGATTATGTTGCTGTACAAAAAGTGAATGTCACATATACTTGTGACTTAAAATACGGATTTATCACTACAGGTGATTCTTACGCGCCCGCTCTGCATAATATGTCGATAATTCAGCGTAACGGTGGGTTGTATTTTTTATGTACTTTATATTTGTTTTTATGCCGGTCTTATCATATTATTTCGCCTTGAAGGCCGGTTCGTGAAAATATTGTCTTATACCAAACCGCCCCGGGGCGGGAAAAAAGTTGGGGACCGCTGTTCTATAGGAGACAGGTAAAGAGATTTTTTAAAAGTAGTCTTATGCGAAATTCAAAGAAAATCTACAATTGAGGAATAGCCTCCATCCTGCTCTCAACATGACAACAGCTAAGAGCCTAAAACAAAGCTGAGTTAACAGTGTTAACCAGGGGGGTATAGGGTATACTTAATAGATTATTTGGTTAATGGAATAACAGAATTAGCATCACAATCAGCTTTAGTGATGACAAATGTCTGTTGTGTATCTGAATATTGACTCAGAGTATGTTTTGTCATTGTCTCTTCGGCTCTTTTGGATGACCGAAATATTGATAAGTAATAGTCTCTTCCACAGCAGCTTGAGGACGGTGGCAAACTCACCTTCTGGTTCCTCATCACTTTCACTCATGGAGCCGTAGTTGGCCACCAGGGAGCCTAGAGCTGAGCTCATCTGTTTAGGAGCCACAACCAGGAAACCCGGCATGGACTCAGGGGCCAGCTCCTCTCGATCGGAATCTTGACGCAAATGAGAAACACATCAATTACCATTACAGTTGTGCCTTCTTCTACTGTGTAGACAGTATCAAACCAACCAAGACTTGAAAATAAAGGCGTGCAGACATATGTTAGGGGACTGTTTACAGTCTTGTTTGAATACTGGAGCAACATACACGTCCAATGAGTCACTCACCATGATCGCTGCTGGCCAGCGCTCCCAGTGGGTCCCAGTCCCTGCACGGCTGGGTGTGGGGCGGAGGTCTCTCTGTGGCACTGCTGTCCGATGGGTGAGGGTCCTGAGGGTGACGCCCATGGGACCCTCTGTTGCCACGGCCACGACCTCGACCCCGCCCTCTGCCTCTCATCCGCCTTCAAGTAAAATATTCAAAGTTTAGAGCGAAAATAAACTCTGAGTGAGTCAGACATACTCTTGTTTGTTAGCAATAAAATAAAGAAAGAAAGAAAGATGCATTTGTAGATTTACCCAAACTGAGCCGTCTCCAGAACGGCTCCTGTCTCCTCCCGCACCTCCATCACTTTTTTCTTCTTGTCCATATTCTGAAGTGTTGGATAGTTTCTGGAAGGTCAAATATGTATTATTACGTTTTGCTGATCAGAATAGACATCTATGTATAAACACAATGTAGAAAATCTGGATCATCTCATGAGAGAATGCAATTAATAGTTCAAAGATAAATTAGAACGGTAATAGAATTAAGAATACTGACTTGCGCCTCGCCTCTCTCCATTTCGTAATCTCGTCCAGTGTGTCCAGCTTGATCCTTTTAGCGCCCGGTGCATGGTTCTGCAGTCAGGACAATAAAAAGACTGATATTAACAAAAAAGTAAAATACTGAGACGTTTCAGAAACACAGTGAATTGTTTTACTTACGTTTTTCCAGTGGATGGTGACTAGCTTTTCATGAGCCATGAAGCTGCAGTCTGGCACAGAACACTACAAAAGAGATTTGACAATAGAAATGATTACTTCCATAAATGAAAATAAGCCATCTGTACTTCTATTATAGATTTTTTTTTAAATATTGACTGACCGTGACGTGTTGAGAAACATGCTCTTCGTACTTCTCCTGGTGTTTGAAGCCGCGGTCACACGTGTCGCAAAAATGGGAGTACTCGGGTTCCTTCTTGTTTTTCTGCTGTAGATTACAGACAGAAGATCAGCTGTGGCTGTAAAGGTACTGCTGTTGTTTGATAAACAATGATGAAAGGGGATAGGTACCTTTTTCCCTTGATTGTTGGGGGCTCCATAACTCTGTCTCCCACCTCTGTGCCATTCGCGACCAAAGTTTTGACCTGGAGACAGAACTGAAGAAGTTAGAGGCAAGACGACATAGCACAAACAAAAACGCATCATCCCTTCATTCTTAATAATATTTTATTAGTCCTGGTCTCTGTGGCTCTGAGGGCACTTTGTCTGAGAAACAGCCCTGATTGTAGGTTTTTTAACACAAAATCGCGTTAATACTTTCCTAACAGTGTTTTAAAAGATTGGCTTGTCTAAAAAAAAAATTAAAAAACATTACTATTATGGTCATAATTCCTCAGTTAGATTACTTCCACAACACGTGCAGTCGTATGACTAACAGAGACATCAATCACACCACAGTATGGTTTTGCTGACACCAAGACTTAATCATTACCTTCCTTTTCGGATTTGATCTATATTCATAGACTACTCACCGTGTGGACGTTTCTGTCCAAACTCTGCCGTTGTCCCGTGGTGCCATCCCGCCTGGCCGCTGTAGTCCCTGGGGGGCTCGGAGGACGTCTCGCCCCAGCTCCACATGCCGGGGTGGAAGCTGCTCGCGTGCGGCTTCTGCTGAAAATGTTGGATGGTATTTGGAGGCGGACAGCCGAAGTCTGGTGGAGGATAGTGTCCCTGCTCATTCATACTTCGCGCCCTAGTTCTTTCTTCACGTCGACAGTGAAGTGTATTTGAAGTAAATGTTGGTTACTCGCCACGCAGCTCTCACATGTGCATGTTTTTGCTCGAGTTTACGCATACGTTCGTCACTTCCGCGAGAGCAGGAAGTGCATCAAACATATGAACGCAACAATATATATATATATATGAATGTCACCCAGTAGCTATGGAAGTTGTGTTGAAGCTGAACATGCCATGCTCCACTGCAACGATATTTCAGTTTTAGGTTTTACTAAAAGTATTATTTCCTCATGCAAACATTTCTCGCGAGATTTGACTCGAACGTCATCTTCATGGCTTGCCAGGTTGTGGGGGAAAAAACTGGAATTTATTTAGAATTATTGTACATAATTGTACATAAAGCAACCCGATATGTTGGGAAAAACTAAAATACTTCCAGTTAATGACTTAAATTAGGTGGTACTTGGTTTTCCAATAGCCAACTCACAGTTTATTTTTGTTTTACTTTTGCGTTAACTATTCAATGAAACACATAATTATTAATAACGCAGTACGTTGATATGTCCTATTCATGAAAATCAATGTTCCATAGAGGTTAATTTTTTTATTTTTTTAAATCAAACATAACATCGCAAACCATTCATGATATCGGGTGATATTGAGGGAGCGGATCTGGCAACCCAGTGGTTTCCTGGTACTGGCTTTCGCCGCGTGTGTCTCACACAGAGTGAGAGAGCAGCAGCGTGGTCACTCTGAGAAGACAGAAGGCTCTCAACTTAGAGGGCGCACATTCTGCTAAAAATGCTCGTGTTATTCGAGACCGCCGCTGGATATGCGATATTCAAGGTATGTATTTGTCTACTTGTTTCCATTCACAAAAAGAATAATGCATTTTGTGCTCATTATGAGTTAGCTTAGGTTAGCCACGTGGCTAGCTGCCCCGCGAGCACGTTGCTTCGCTATGTAACGGTGGCGAGTGTAATTTAATATTAATGTTTTTTATTTGTGTTTTTAGACCCGTGAACGGTTTAATTTAAAACGTTTCGAATGTAACGTGACATGTCTCTTTGCGAACGTTTGAGCTAACGCAACATGGCAGTGTGAAGGCCCTGTAACCACGTGTGCATGTTGAGGCCGAGTTAAACTTTCCCAAGTCCCGGGACTGTCTACTTCCCAAAGCACAACGGGCACATCCATCTTGCAACTTTAGTAAAACTCGTGCTATTATATGATCGATACCACCTTTTGAGAAGAATGTAACAATATAATAATATAAAGTCTAGTGTTGGTCATCCGTGTTTACCCAGGTCCTTTCTCACTGCTGCCCAGGTCCTTTATTTTTTATTTTTTGTACATTCATAACAACTAAGCTTCCGTTATATTTCAGGTCCTTGATGAATCCAAGCTGCAACAGGTCGACAGCCTGTATAAGGAGTTTGAAACTCCTGAAAAGGCGAACAAAATGTAAGTGGAGAAGGTGCAATGAAATCCCCCAGTTGTCATGTGATACTGTGTAGCTCATGTGAAACATGTTTTAACTGTTTTGTTTTACCCCGCTAGTGTAAAGCTGAAGCACTTTGAGAAGTTTCAGGACACCACAGAGGCCTTGGCAGGTAACTACATATGTCTTTGTGGTTTCTGTGTCTGATTTAAAGCATGAGATATTCCACTGAATTGTGTGACCATATAATTTAATGTCAGCAGTTAGTTTAGAGGACGCAAATTAAACATTTCAAACAGGATTAGATGTTAACTACAATTCCGCCATGGGCCTATTCGACGTGACTATTTTGTGGTTTATGTCAGTGTTTTTAATGCAATGTTCCCAACCTCTGTCACTTAGCTGCCACTGCCCTTACCGAGGGTAAAATTGGCAAGAGTTTGAAGAAAGTGCTAAAGAAGGTTGTGGCCAAGGAAGCGCATGAACAGCTGGCCATCAGCGACGCAAAACTCGGCGGGGTCATCAAAGTAAGTGACTTGGCGTCTATGCACGTCGGTAATGTTCAGTGGCTACGCGTTGCAAAAGTTATGGCTCCTAAACGGCTCTGGTTTTCAGGAAAAGCTGGACCTGAGTTGTGTCCACAACTCTGCCGTGGCCGAGCTGATGAGGTGCATCAGGAGTCAGATGGAGAGTCTCATTACCGGCCTTCCCCCAAAGGAGATCAGCGCCATGTCTCTCGGATTAGCTCACAGGTACGTGGCGCACAGACAGGCCAATGCATAAATGCAGGCTCTGCTTATGATTACACTTGCTGTCTGAAACCTCCCATGTGGATTTTCCAAGCAGCATTCGTCACTACCTCTGAGGCAGAAATCTCCCTAAGCACAGAAATACTAAAGTAGTTTGTTGTATTAAATAACACCTCTTTTCTGTGTTCTCCAGTTTATCCCGCTACAAGCTGAAGTTCAGTCCAGACAAAGTGGACACTATGATTGTGCAGGCCATCTGTAAGTTTTTCATGAACCAACAAAAGCACTATACAATATTCACTAATTTATCTTTTTCATTAACATCATTTTCTTTAAGCGTGAGTGATTGTCGATTTTGTGTTTGACTTCGATAATTTTTTGGTCATCGTCTCTTCAGGTCTTTTGGATGACCTGGATAAGGAGCTCAACAACTACATTATGCGCTGCAGAGAGTGGTACGGCTGGCACTTTCCCGAACTGGGAAAGGTAGTCACTGACAACTTGGTCTACTGCAAATCTGTCCGCAAAATAGGTACAAATAATAATTTTGCTTTTGCACATAACTATTTAAAGGGGTATGCCAGTGATTTTAGTATTGCATGAGGAGACTATCAAGAGGTGTATATAGATACTAGTTTATTAGTTCAGTGGTATAATAAACTAAACGTGTGTAAATTCAGTAGTTTGCCCCCACAATGGTTCCTAGCTGTAGCATAACAAACACTATTGACTGTATATTCCTGAGTAGCCAATCGTGTCTCTGTGCGTCTCCCAGGCGACCGCACGAACGTGGCTGGCTCCGACCTGTCAGACATCCTCCCAGAGGAAGTCGAGGCCGAGGTCAAACTGGCTGCAGAGATCTCCATGGGAACAGAAGTGTCAGAGCAGGACATTGGCAACATCAGGCACCTGTGTGATCAGGTTAGTCTTTGTTACCGTTGAACATCGGAGAGTCAAGTGACAGTTGTGATGATGATGACATGTCGTTTTTACCCTGAAACAAGTCATGTGGGTTTTCAGTCACTACCTCTTCTGAACAGTCACAGATTATGGCTCCTACACTCGGCTACAGGACTGCTTTGACCCATTAACCTGCTGGAAGCTGTAAAACGTCTTTTTTTTCCTCTAGGTCATTGACATCTCAGAGTACCGCACTCAGCTGTACGACTACCTGAAGAACCGAATGATGGCCATCGCCCCCAACCTGACCGTGATGGTGGGCGAGCTGGTCGGAGCCCGTCTCATCTCTCATGCGGGTGAGTCACAGAGGAGATGTCATAAAAACCTACCAAGCAGTGATTATGACGACATGATGTCGCTTTCCTGAAAAAAAACTGATGTTTTTAAGTCACTACCTCATCTGAGCTTGTGTCTTAAAGCCCAATGAGCAGGTACCGGGGAGAGCAACACATTAACTTCTCTTTCCTGTTGATTCAAGGTTCCCTTCTGAATCTGGCCAAGCATCCAGCCTCCACGGTACAGATCCTTGGAGCAGAGAAGGCTCTGTTCAGAGCCTTGAAGACTCGCAAAGACACACCCAAGTACGGTCTCATCTACCATGCCTCCCTCGTGGGCCAAACCAGTGCCAAGAATAAGGGCAAGGTAAGTCCAGAAGGAAATGGGACTGGATGGACTAAGTAATGATCGTCAGTCTGACTTAGACAATAAACATGACCGTTATTTTTTTATCTGTCCAGATCTCCAGAATGCTGGCAGCTAAAGCAGCTCTGGCTATTCGCTATGATGCCCTGGGAGAGGACACCAATGCCGAAATGGGAGTGGAGAACCGAGCCAAACTGGAGATCAGGCTGCGCCACCTGGAAGAGAAAGGAGTAAGTACAACTACGAGAGATTTTGACCCGAATTATTGCTCAAATGTCTGTGTACAAAGCCGGTCAGAGTAAAACATTTTGTCCTGAAAACAAAATGGTTACACTCCATATGATTCATTGCTTAAAAAAAAAAATACACATTTGAAGATTTCGTCACATTATGACTCCGATGAAAGAAAATTGTCGTCCAGGCCTACGTTCTGGTTAATTTGCTCAATGTTCATGTATCCGATATCTCCTCTGGGCTTTCTCTCATCTTCTGTCCATTTATTTTTCTTAGATCCGAAGAATCAGTGGAACAGGCAAAGCAATGGCAATGGCAGACAAATACCAGCACAAGAGGTAAATACTCCCTAACGGCCCTTTTCCAACGTTTATACATTATATTCCCACATATTGAATGGTGTTGAATACCCTCTCGTTTCCCCACAGTGAAGTGAGAGTTTACGATCCATCTGGCGATTCTACTATTCCCTCCACCTCAAAGAAGAGGAAGTTCGAGGAGGTAGAGGAGGCTGAAGAGCCCGAAACACCGATAGTCAAATCCAAAAAGGCCAAAAAGCAACCAGTAAAAGAAGGTGGGTAGAATGTAAACAAATAACACCTTATGGTGAAGTGCCCACAGTGTGATCAATATCTCTTTTCCCTTCATGTTTTGTAGAAAAAGAAGAAGAAGCAGCAGAGGAGACTCCCAAGAAAAAGAAGAAGAAAAAGAAGGACAAAGATGAGGAAGAGGAAGAAGTCGCAGTTACAGAGGTAGGTATCTGCAGACTATTCATACGAGATTTCCACTGTTTGTTTCTGAATATTCGTTGTGCTCACTTCTGTTCTCTCTCTCTCTCTCTAGTCAACAGAAAAGAAGAAAAAGAAGAAGAAAAAGATCACGGGGGGAGAAGATGATGAGTGAAATAGTGGAGAGTGTATATATTTTCTGTTTTAGTCATTTTAGTTTTGTGTCATACATTTATATCCACTAAGGTCACATCTGTATTGAGTGCCTGTTTCTGTACATCACACATTAAAGAACAAAATCAACCTAAGATCTCCTTTGATGACTAAGGTGTGGTTTAAAACCATTGGATTTCCAGTTATTCAATGAGTGAAAATGTAAATATATTTTTTCGCAATGTTCTATGGTTGTTTTTTTTTAAATTGTAAACTGATCTGCATCAGACGCATGTATTAAATTCAGCAAGATTCCCCCGATTGTAGCAAAGCCTTTTATTGTCTAAGACTGAATGCTGCCTGGTGAAAAACTCTTAGATGTATACGCTGCAGAAGTATCAATATACAAAAAAAAGGAAAATGAAAGCTACAGCTATAAATAATTAATTTGGAGGGCAAGGAGCCAGGACCAATGGCCCCTGTGAGACGTGAAGTCACAAAGACTCCGGGAGGAAGCAGTAAAGTGCAATGGAAAGATGTAAATTCATCCATAAGAGAGGAGGAGATGGGTGCTCTGTATCCTAAAACATCTCCCAGCAGCCTATGGCCTATAGCAGCATATCTAGGGGATGGACCAGGGCACACCTGAGACAGCCCTAACTATAAGCACTATTAAAGAGGAAAGTCTTAAGTCTACTCTTAAATGAGGTGACTGTGTCTGCGCCCACTGAAAGTGGAAGCTGGTTCCATAAAACAGGAGCTTGATAACTGAAGGCTCTGGCTCCCATCCTACTTTTGAAGACTCTAGGAACCACGAGTAGCCCCGCATTTAGTGAGCGCAGCTCTCTAGTGGAGTAATATGGTACTGTAAACTCTAGTCGGGCAATATGGTACTACAAGCTCCTTAAGATATGATGGTGCATCACCAATCAAGGCTTTGTAGGCGAGAATAATTTTAAATGTGATTCTTGATTTTACAGGGAGCCAGTGCAGAGCAGCTAATACAGGAGTAATGTGATCTCCTATCTCGCCAAACTAAGTGTGATTCTTCCAAATGGGTGGAACTCCATATGCTTTCAAGCTTTCGTGATGTTTACTTTAGGGTCTAAGCACCAGGGAGCAAACTTCCATTGCCTTGCCGTCTTCTTCAGAGGGGCTATCAAGTCTATTCAATTCAGTTTATTTTGTATAGCCCAATATCACAAATTACAAATTTGCCTCAGAGGGCTTTACAATCTGTACACATACGACATCCCTGTCCCAGGACCTCACATCGAATCAGGAAAAAACTCCCCAAAAATAACCTTTCACAGGGAAAAAAGGGAAGAAACCTTCAGGAGAGCAACAGAGGAGGATCCCTCTCCCCGGATGGACAGATGCAATAGAACGTCATTCTCAGTGAGCCTGTAGCACAATTGACAAGATGATCAATCTGAGACGGACTAAAGTTAGCACAGCAGTCCTCCGTCACATTGAGACGTGATATTGAATCAAATGCGGCAGGAATCACTTCTTTAAATTTAGCTACAGCACTGTCAGTTAGACATCTGGTGTAGAGACTTTTGACTAACGGTATACACTCGGGTTGCATAAACTCAAAAGTAATGAGGTAATGGTCTGACAGAGGGTTCTGTGGAAAGACTCCCAAATGCTCAATGTCAATGCCACATACAAGAACAAGGTGGTGTGGTCAGGTGAAACCACGATCCATGGAAACCTGTGAGGGAGCACAAAGACTTGTCGTGCCTCGCAGAATCCATTATGCCATGGATAATGGGACATGGATTCATACAGATGAAGAGAGAGAAGAGGAGAGAGGAGCTCAGTGTATCCTAAGATGTCCCACAGCAGCCTAGGCCTATAGCAGCATATCTATGGGCTGGACCAGGGCAAACCAGATTCAGCCCCAATTATATACGCTCTATCAAAGAGCAAACTCTTAAGTCTACTCTTAAATGAGGTGACAGAAACATCGAGTGCTTTAAGAACCATTCAATATCTCCAGGTGAGTAATAGTAACATGCTAAGCTCAGAAACAATGCAATGCAAATTAATATTTTAGGGATCCATACTCATTTCTTTGGTTTCCTGGAAATAATTGATGATTTGTTATCGATTTGCAGGTAAAATAGGATCAATTAAAAAAAATCCTAGAAACTTAATTTCTGTTAAGTTATATGCTTAATGTATTCAATTCAGTTTATTTTGTATAGCCCAATATCACAAATTAGCCTCAGAGGGCTTTACAATCTGTACACATACGACATCCCTGTCCCAGGACCTCACATCGGATCAGGAAAAACTCCCCAAAAATAACCTTTCACAAGGAAAAAAGAGAAGAAACCTTCAGGAGAGCAACAGAGGAGGATCCCTCTCCCCGGATGGACAGATGCAATAAATGTCATGTGTACAGAATGAACAGCATTACAAAGTTACATAAACACATTACATGAATATGACAATGTATGAATGGAACTCCAATCCATGAAACAGAAGGAGGTAGAGAGGAGGGGGGGCGAGGCGCATCAGCAGGGCCAACGTGAGACCGGCTCACCAGGCATCAGACACCGCCAGGTCCAATGGACCTTATGAGACGTGAAGTCACAACGACTCCGGGGAGGAAGCAGAGTTAATAAGGTGCAATGGAGACTTTGTAATACTTTAGGAACCACAAGTAGCCCCGCATTCAGCGAGCGCAGCTCTCTAGTGGGGTAATAGGGTACTATAAGCTCTCTAGTGGGGCAATATGGTACCATAAGCTCTCTAGAGGGGTAAAATGGATCAATCTTAATCTAGTCTAGAAGTAACAAATGTGTGAAGTAATGGTTCTGCAATGCTTTGAGGCAGGATGTGCCGGATTTCTTAAATGTTACTTAGGTGAAAAAAGGCAGTCCTTGAGATTTGCTTCACGTGGGAGTTAAAGGACAAGTCCTGATCAAAGATAACTCAGAGATTTTTTACGGTGGTGCTGGATGCCAGGGCAATGCCAGCTAGAGTAACTTAATCATTAGAGAATTGATTTCCCGAGATGTTCTTGGCCTATTAGAATTCAGTTTTCTCTAGGTTGAGTTCCAGGTCATCCAGGTTTTTATGTCTTTACGATATGTTTAAAGTTTAGTGAACTGGTTGGATAGATATAATTAGGGTATCATCTGAATAAAAAATAAAGTTGATGGAGTCTTTTCTGATAATATTGCATAATGGAAGCTTATATAAGGTTAATATGATTTGTGGAGGATTCATTGTTTACTAGTACACAAGTACTGTTCTTATTTTATATTTGTGCTACTTAATATAAACATGATAGGTGCATACATAAATATATAATAGCAAAACACTCACAGGGGACATTTTTCTGCATCACATTGAGTACATATTTTATACATAAATTATGGCATTAAGGCATTTTCATATCTGTGGTATCGTCATACATCCATGGGGGTTACTGAGGGGCAGGCATTACTTGAGGAGCGTAGATCCGAATCATCGATCGGCTGCATCCGCGCACGACTGAAGCGCCTGGGTTTCGTACCACATGGCAGGACTGCACGAGAGTCGACATTGTTATGAAGGAACAGATTAACTTCTTAGCCAAACCGTAGATATATATTGCTAGTGGTGTGTTGGAGAAATAGAGAAGTTAACCAAAATGTCACAGTTACAAGCGAGGTTTTTCACCGACAACCAAAGGTGAGCTCTCATTCCATTTTTGACGAAACGTAGGAATTGGAAAAGGGGACAGGAATGGCTAACAGGCTGGCTAACGAGCTGTGACTCCCAGTAGACAGTACGACGCGACTGTGAGACACGACCCTGCTTTTTACTAATGCACGTGGACTATACGTGTAGAGAGGCTAACGTTTCACTCTTACCCCCGTCGTTGCTGTTTTTAAGCTAGTTAGTTTAGCTAGCTCATGCTAACAATGTGCTCCAGTAACTTATGTGACAAACGAATCTATTAAGTACCCTCGTGTGTGTGTATTTGATGGGTGTGACCTCCGGTGGTAACCTAAGAACACGCCTCTCTTTATAGGTATGTTGTAGATGATGTCCCGTTTTCCATCCCTGCTGTCTCCGAAGTGCAGGACCTCAGCAATGTCATCAACAAGCTGCTGGAGGCGAGAAATGGTAACACAAAATGTTCTTGTATGTTTTATTTCTGGCACCAAGCTGAGATTCCATATAAAGCTTGGCTGTCTTTTATTCAGAAAATATGAACTGAATCAAGTTTTTATTGCTTCTGGGAAATCCATTTTATGATTTATTACAATTTAGATCTGTGCAATTTTAATATCAGTTTCACTTGTATAAGCCTGTGACTAGTTTTGATTATGCTTATGATTAGATGAGCCTAAATTATATCAAACTGTTCCCAAAATTCCCAGTACTTGTTTGTTTAATTCATGAAATAATTGCGTAAATTCTTAAATGTTTAATATCTATTGTGTTTTTGTGTTTTGTTATTCCGCAGCATCTCACAACAAAGTGGAGTTCGACTTCCTGGTCAGGGGTCAGTTCCTGCGAACGTCGCTGTCCACTCACATGGACACAGAAGGCATATCAACGGTATTACCGGCCTCGTTGCTTAGACCTGAGTAGATATGCCATGTTTTCATAGTCGTCTTTGAAGTAGGAATCGGCACAAGGAAGGAGAGCGTGGTGGGATTTAAGCCTAAACCAGCAAAAGTCCAAATGGTGATTGAATTGTGTGTGAACGCATCCCTTTTGATATTTATGCATTGGTGTGTCTGCCTGTGTTTTCAGGAAGACGTGGTGGAGATAGAGTATGTAGAGCGGATCACAGCACCAGAGCCCGAGGAGTGCATGATGCACGATGACTGGATTAGCTCTGTGGATGCAGATGCTGAATGGTAAAGATGGCAGAGGGGACGTTCCCCCATTTTTAAAATTACATTTTCTCATGTCCTTTTTCATCAGCATTACACTGGCAACACTACATTGGTTTCTCAAGCAAGACTATTCAGTTTTCTCAAATAGTCATGTCCATGGTGGATAAAATAGAAATCCCCAAAATAATTTCTTCACTGATATTTCTTTTACACATGATACATCTAAGTCCATGTCCCAAACAAGGCCAACAATGTGATGTTTGTTTTGCTTATTTGTATGTTTATCTTTTGTCATAGGATCCTAACGGGGTCCTATGACAAGACAGCCAGGATCTGGTCTTTGGAGGGCAAGGCGGTGATGACAGTGGCCGGACATGTGGATGTTGTGAAAGACGTAGCCTGGGTCAAAAGAGGTAAGGGGGATGTGGGAGACAGTGGCGGACATTTCACTCCGCTTGTGATAACGACAGCCTTTTAAAAAACTATCTTGTGTGGACGTTTCCGTGCAGACGGTCTGACCTCTCTGCTGCTGACGGCTTCTCTGGACCAGACCCTCCTACTGTGGGAGTGGAACTCCGAGAGGAACAAGGTGAAAGCCAGACACTGCTGCCGGGGACACACGGGGAGCGTCGACACTGTTGCAACAGACCCCACTGGCTCAAAGGTAAAACGGGATGGATAGCAGGAAGAACCAGTGAGTAGGAACAATATATGGGGTTTCACAGTCTATCAGTTAAAGCATTTGTGTGGCTCCCCATACAGTTCTGCAGCGGTTCCTGGGACAAAATGTTGAAGATCTGGTCGGCAGGTAGGTCGCCAGAGCGACTGATTGCATGTTAATTATTACTGAATGAAAAGCAACTCTCCCAACATGCTTTAACCTTTTGCCCCCGCCAGTGCCCACGGACGAGGCAGACGAGGTTGAAGAACCTGCCGACAGGCCGAGGAAGAAACAGAAGACTCAACAGCTCGGCCTTACCAGGGTGAGTGGAGCTATATCCCTCTTCAGTACGGCTAACCTGGTGATGTAGCCATTGATGCATTAGTTGACTAATTGAATGACATCAACAAAACAAGGCTCCCATTTTGTCTCGCAGACCCCCCTGATGACGTTATCGGGACACAACGAGGCGGTCTCCTCTGTCCTATGGTGCCACAGCGAGGAAGTTTGCAGTGCATCATGGGACCACACCATTCGCGTGTGGGACGTGGAGACGGGAGGAATGAAGACTACGCTGGTAAGAAAACTGACACTGGGTCAGAAACATAGGCCGTATGTAAGACGTTCTTTGTTTGTCATTTCCTGTGATTATAACGTTTTTATCCTTTCTACAGATGGGCAGCAAAGTGTTTAACTGTATTTCCTACTCTCCTCTGTGCCGACGACTGGCCTCCGGCAGCACTGACCGACACATCAGACTGTGGGACCCTCGCACCAAAGGTACTGCTGTATGTTCACTGCAATGGGCTCTCAAAAATACACAATTGTCGGTGTTTCAGCAGCGTCGTCCCTCTTTAAAAATGCCTGTTCTCCCCTCCAGATGGGTCGTTGGTGCTGCTGTCCCTGACCTCCCACACAGGCTGGGTCACTGCCGTGAAGTGGGCGCCGTCACATGAGCACCAGCTGGTCTCCGGTTCCCTTGACAACCTGGTCAAACTGTGGGACACCCGAAGGTCTGTGAAGCATGCGATTGATCTGTAGAATTTGTATTCCAATCAGTGTTCTGCAACTTATTTCCATTAGGACTTAAAGGGACAGTTTGTTTGACACACGCCCCCTGGTGTTCTGCCAGGTTAAAGTACTGTTTTTGCGATAATGGATAAAACAGCTTTAGTTCCCTTGATGGAAAGGGCTGTCTGACGGCAAGGAAAAGCGGTATAAATACTTGAACTATATAGGTTTGTTATATTCATCAAATCAACATGGTGTTAGTCCATCGTTCAATACTTTCTTATGAATTTATACATTTCTCTACACAGAACAGAAAAAAACATGTATCTCCAAATTTGGTCATTTAGGTAGTTTTTCTTTCCTAAGAAGTATTTTTTTTGTGGTTTGAGACAAATATCCCATTTCTCAAGCTGAATAAACTATTGGGGGAAAAAAAATCATCACAGAGGCGAAAACAAGGCTCTTTATCTTTAGTTCAATGAAAAGTTTTTTTTTTTGTTGAGGAATTGGGTTTTGCACCCACATTTGTTCAACTTTACTCTTTAAAACATTCTAGTTTGTCTTTATTTTTTCTGACAGTTTAGACCTGAATTGGAAAGTTGCTAATGAGAGCAAAAGCTGGAACATGAGCCATAATGTCTAGGTATGACAGGTCGTTTAGGACGTGTAGAGCAGGACATCCGGTCTGGAAGAAGCTTCCTGTCTTTGTCAGAATAAAATACAGTTTTAAAATGTATCTTCAGCCTACACCCACAGCATTTTAAAACTCAAGTATGTCTTTTGTTGCTATTGTACGTTGGTATATGTTTTTCCTGTCTGAGGGAGTAAAGTTAACACGTTGCTTTCATGTCTTGCAGCTGTAAGGCTCCTCTGTATGACCTGGCTGCCCACGAGGACAAAGTGTTTTGTGTGGACTGGACAGAAAGCGGGGTGAGACAGATTTCCACAAATCTAATCCCAGAATAAAGAATATTCTGCGGTTGAATACATGAAATCAATGTAACTTTCTCTCTGTATCTGTTCCCTTTTTTTTCAGCTGATGTTGAGTGGAGGTGCAGATAACAAGCTGTACACCTACAAATACTCGGTCTGTCCGACAGATGCTGGGGCGTAGACGGACAATAAAGAACGATGGACATTATCAGTGTTGTGACAGGCAGACAAAAGCGGCAGCGACTTGGGAGTTTTGTACAGTGCAAAACATTTCTTGCTTTGTTCTTTACCGTTCTGGTTATTTTTTAGCCTCTCAAATTTTACACATATTTTCTTATGGATTGTCTTTGTCTTCCTGTTACCCAAGAAAACTATAAATTAATGTTGTCTCTTCTATCCATGTGTCATTCATTAATGTTTGATGGTAGATTTGTGATAGTAAAAGGCCATTTTAGAATTGAAACGCAACAGTGATCAAATGAAAATGACCTAATTTTCCACATATACAAACTATATTAAAGTATTGTATTAATTTGTCATTGGTTGTTTCTTTACCTCCATTTTAGCTTCATGGACTATTGATGATGGAAGTGCGACATCAGTAAATATACCAATGTATTGGGACATTATTCCTGAAATATTATTGTTTGTCTGATATTTCATGTCTGATATGTACAGTAGTACATTATCACCGCCCTTGTGTTTTTGGCGAGCAAAGAAAACGACTTTTTTTTTCTCTCCGACTGGTTTGACCAGAGAGGATTTGAAATGGAGGTGTCACTCGGGTTGTTTCTATTTTACTACGATAATGAAGTGAGGAGACCCGAGTCGGCTTTCAATGGGGGAAAAAATGGCTAGTGCTGCTTTTACTGATTTCATACACATTCAACACCTCACGGACATCTTCCACGCTTTATTTCTGATGTAGACAACTGCAAAACATTTAACTTTGGAGGTGCGATACATTCAAACTGGTTGTAGCTCAACTTTCGCAGCCAATTATCCCATGTGAATGTCTCTTTTAATTCGACGATCTTTGGCGTTACCTGTCAAGCAGCGACCCCTGGTGTCCACACGGCGCCAAAAGGCACTTTGCATATCCTGTTTCTCTGAAGGCTAACAGCAGAGCAGACTAGCCGGAGCCGCGTCGCGTGGATGCTCGGACTGCGGGACAAAACTAAATGCGAGGTAAAGCAGTGTTCCCCCTCTTAAACTAACCGACCACGCACTTCCATGGACTCATGGAAGTGCGTCGTCGCTTAGTTAGCTAAATGTCCTCGAGGCAATGTTCCTGTCGCGACAAGCTAAGCTGCTGCTAGCACACAAGCGTCAAGCGCGAGCTGTCCGGTTTCTTTTTTTTTATCGACTACCGTTACGTTATTTTTCAGTTTGTATACCATGTCAAGTTAAACGTTGACAGTATAGTTGATATTCAGTATGACGTTGCTCTTTTCTTTCCTGTAACTGAACACCTGCTCCACAGCCAGCTGGCGCTCCATTCTCTTGACTCCTTGAAGGCGCAGGTGCCTCATCTCTTCTAGCCACAGATAACCCTCCGCGATAACAGTTTATACTCCATTATAATTCTATAATTCAGGGGGGGGGAAACAATTGTCGGCGCTGTTGTCATGCCCGCTGTCATGCCCGCTGCTGTGCCCTATGTGTCACAGAAACATCCAGCAGCCAGTTATTTCATTCATTGTTTCATGCATTTCTTTGAGACTGTTACACGAGATTGACGAGGATCCCGAGCAAGGAAACATCCAGTCTTTTAACATAATTTTACTTTCAAGAATATTAATAATATACATGAATGCTATATTTAGCTATATATTTATATTGAGTGATTTCATCTTTGTTCAAACATCACCCCTATATTTCTTCGATTTTCAGAACAGAATAAAAAAGGCTGATATCCAATGATGGACGGGTATGTGTGAAATTACACAACTGAGTAAATACAATTCGTATTATTAAGTTGGGGCACAGCTGACTGAAGTCTGGGCTCCAGGTTTGCAGGGGACATGCTGAGTGACAGCTCGGTCATGGCTCGCATGCAGAAGAAGTTCTGGAAGACCAAGCAGGTCCTCATCAAAGCTACGGGCAAGAAGGAGGATGAGTACGTGGTGGCTTCAGACGCTGACCTCGATGCGAAACTCGAGGTAGGAGACGACAGAGGCAAAAACACCATCTTATTCCACCAGTACTTAATGCTAAACCTATTATTGCCTTGTGCCTTATTATTTCTTTATTGTTGTATGCTTAAGTCAGAGATGTTCTCCTGTAAAGGCTCACCCCCTGTAAATATGTGAATGAGATGGCTCAGTAGTGAGCAGGGTCGTCCTTCAATCAGAGGATCGGCGGTTCGATCCCCAGCTCTGCTAGCCCATGTCGATGTGTGCTTGGGAAGACACCAACATTGCACCTGTAGCTGTAGCTGTGCCTACGGTGTATGATTGATGGTTAATACTGAAGCATCAATGTTAGTGCACCATTTTACTGTTGTAGCTGTTAGTGGTGGATTTACAGTTTGGTTCCCAACCTAGGGTCAGGTCCCTCTAAAAGGGTCGCAAGATAAATCTCAGGGGTCGGGAGATGATTATTGAGAGGACTAAAGGGCCGAGAAAAACTGGTTTAATCATACAATGTATTGTTGAAGCTCATGTTTTTTTTAAATGTCAAATGTTAATCTGAAAAGTATCTAGTAACAGATAAAACCTACATGTAGTATTTATTGTGTGTCATTGTATGGGATTATGAATCTGCAGAATGAATTCAAAGAAGGCGTTGTCATAACGTCGGCATGTGTCGGCACAAGGTGTCTATTATTGTTTGTAGGGATTGTTTCCTGCCGCCTAGTTAGAACACTTCTAAGTATATGTGAGACGTCTAGCACCACATTGCAGCTGTGAAAATCCTGTCAATATTTTAAATATTTACAATACATTTTTGTTAAACTTTTCAACCATCGGCACCATTTGAAATGTCATCCAGTTGAAAGTGAGTGTGTCCTTATTGAATCATCTCCTCCTGTATCTCTCATCCGCATCTTTTTGTGTGTCTTTGGACACAGATTAGTCAATCAGAAAAAATGAACTTGATGTGCAGCTGTTTAATCCCCACGCGCCTCTGTTTTCTCCTCGGCTGTATAGCCGTGACTCAGAGATGGCAGGAACAAACATTCAGAGAGGTGCGTTGTGAAGGAGTCGTGAGCCAGAGATCTGACACTGCTGAGGCAGACAGACTGAAGGTGGACTGTTTATTCTGCAGTTAATCAGTAACTACACAAGTCACCTCCTGCCTCTACTCTGCTTGATATGTTTCCACTGAATAACAAAGTTCTAAAGTTATATTTTGAGTAACTAGATACCCAAAATGTGACATAAAAGAATAAAAGCTCTAATACAGTAACCCCCCAAAAAATCAGTCAAACAACTTCTGCTTTGCCATTGTCTCTATTTATTTATTTGTTTAACCTTTAATTTCCAAAGATATTATCATTGAGATTCAAAATCTCTTTTCCAAGGGAGTCTTGGTATACCAGTTTACCAGTCCTCTGTAGCTCCTCGTCACTGATAGAGGCTCCAGGCTATATTAGCCACTAGCATAATAGCCCTGAATCTGAGGTAACACAGGTGTTACTAATGAACAGCCTCTTTCTAGTCAGGTTTCCCCGTAAGCCATGACAGTGCGACAGCTTGAACAATACCAAGACCCTGAAATGGCTAAATAGAATTCAGACATCCGTAATCATATAACTTACACCCGCATTTTAGCAGGAGAACGAGGAGAGACCGTCCAGCTTTTTATATGTTTATTGACTGAACCCCCACCATATTGAGATGTCTGAGCTTGGCTGTTAATGCTCTCCACTCACAACACACACACACACACACACACACACACACACACACACACTGCACTTTCGTGCCTAAGAGGCTCTAAAAGTCAAGGTGACCCCTTCGTCCTCCAATCTTCTATCGGACGGCAGCACCGAAGGGACCTTGAAGCCTGCGTTGCCATGACTAACTGAAGGAGCATCACGCTGTTAAAGGAAGTCAGGAAAGATGTGAAGCGGTCACGTCGGAAACCGTCTGAAAACCATCTGAAAACCACGTGTTTGAAAATGGAACTGGTCTGTGACGTATTCTAATCCGGCCTGTTTGTCTCTGCAGTTTTTCCACTCGGTTCAGTTGACGTGCACCGAGCTGCTGAAGGTGATCGAGAAGTACCAGCACAGGATCACACGTGAGTCACGGTCAAAGTTGACTATCGCCTGACATCTCATCACTGAATAACGTTTCATTTCAGACATTATAATGTCCGATAAACCAAGGAACATTGAACTAACCGTTGTTTCCGTAATAGAAGATGCAGTTTGATGTGTTTATGATATGTTCTGCAGCTGTTTTGGGTCCCAGATTCCTGAACTAGGTCCTGTTAATGTGTTTAATATATTTACACATAAAATGCTTGGAGGAAACGCGTATAAGCTTAAAATCAAGATGAAATGAAAAATTCCCTTTTACTCTTTTTAGATCACATAATAATAATAATAATGTGCACCTATTTAAAAAAAGTATATTTATATATTTTATATATTCAATTTACAGCTTTAAGTTTTTTTTGTCCTCCACTGCTTCAAACAGAGATAGGAGTATCCTCCTCAGCACAGTTATGGTGTGAGGAAGTCACTATTCTACTTACTTACTGTGATTGAGGTCATCTTTGTGTTGTCTTTATTTATTTTTAAGATATATTGGTGCCTCTGGGGATTTAATAAGATGTTGAGATTTCCGTGTAAACAGTCCATATTGTCATTATTTTTCGTACTTTGCGGACATGTGAGACTTAACCCTTAAGCCGTATCTTCAGGCTTGTCTCAGGAGGAGAACGAGCTTGGCCTGTTCCTGCGCTTCCAGGCCGAACACGATCGCACAAAGGCCGGCAACATGATGGACGCCACCAGCAAGGCCCTGTGCACCTCCGCCAAGCAGAGGTTAGCAGCCTGAAACGATGAAGCCGATGTCTACGACGCATTCTGAACTACCTAAAGTTTATTTTTGCCCCGAGGTATTGTGCTGAATTTCTGAAAGTCTTCTTTTTTTTTTTTTTACATGAAAGGATGGCACTCTGCCCGCCGCTCCACCGTTTGCACCAGGAAGTGGAGACGTTCCGGCGGCGCGCCATCGCCGACACGCTGCTGACAGTCAGTTACATGGAGAAGGCCCGTACCGAGTACAGAGGGGCTCTGCTCTGGATGAAGGACGTCTCCCAAGAGCTGGACCCGGACACCTACAAACAGCTGGAGAAGTTCCGCAAGGTGGGAGGACGCTTGTTTGTAGATGCTCTCGTGATGGTGTGAAGTACGTGCACGGTTTCCATCATCTCGTCTTTTTCAGGTCCAAACCCAGGTCCGAGGGACGAAGAGCCAGTTCGAGAAGCTGAAGAACGACGTGTGTCAGAAGGTCGACATGCTGGGAGCGAGCCGCTGCAACATGCTTTCCCACTCCCTCTGTACCTACCAGGTCTGTGTCTGTAAAACAGTTTATTGTGACGACGTTTAAGTATCTTGATCTATCTTCCTTTTACTCAAAATATGTCTTTGTCCATCCTGTCGTGGCAGACCACTCTGCTGCAGTTCTGGGAGAAGACAGCCCACGCCATGTCGGGAATCCAAGAGGCTTTCCGAGGCCACGTCCCATACCAGTTCACCACACTTAAGGTACCTCAGGTTTCAGAGATGCTGGTGGACAGCAGCTGAAGTGTCTCTACATCGTATGTGTACAGATTATATAGCCCTCTGAGGCAAATTAGTGATTTTGGGCTATACAACATTTTTTTTATTGAATTACATTTGACCGTGTTCTTTTTTCGCACAGGACCTGCGAGACCCACTGGATGAAATAACAGAGGCGCAGAAACAAGAGGATAAGAAGGAGAGGCCTCGGCACAGCAACACAGACCGGTGACAGGACACACGTTGAAAGTAGAACACACTCATGTCTCATGCTACTGTCCTCTCCTGCCCCGTCATCACTGACACACTCACACTCACACACACACACACACACACACACACACACACACACACACACACACACACACACACACACACACACACACACACACATTCTCTCTCTGTTGCCAGGCATTTTTTTCCTTTTCTATAATTCTGCTCTGTCCTATTCTAAATGGTAAATGTACCTGTACTTGTATAGAGCTTTTCTAGTCTTCTGACCACTCAAAGCTCTTTAACACTACACTTCATTCACACACTGATGGGAGGAGCTAAGGTTCCACCTGCACATCAGCAGTAACTAACATTCATACACATTCACACACCATAGACACCGCTATGGGAGACATTTTGGCGTTAAGTGTCTTTCCCAAGAACACATCGACATGGCTAGCGGAGTTGGGGATCGAACTGCCGATCCTGAAGGATGACCCTGCTCACCACTGAGCCCGTCAGCCATTGTATTCTTGCACACAATCACCTCAGCTATGTCTTCATCAAACACGATGTCGGGGCCATGTTCACTCACACGTAAGTGGCAGCTTTTTACGTGTGATGAGCGGTAGTTGAGTGTTTTAGAAAAGGTGAATCTATACTGAGATTGCAGCTCCAAATCTACTACTTCTACCAAGGCTACTGCATTGCTAAAAATAGCATATTGCGTCTCGCCAGCTTGATAAGGCTCTCATTGTTTTTCCTCTCCCTCCCTTCCTCCTTCCTTCTTCCTCAGTCTGGTGTCCTTGGATGACGACAACAAGCCATCAGGAAGTGCCTCTGGCTCAGGTATGTGCTGGCCCCTGTAGGCTGAAAGACAGTATGGGGTCAGATCAGTCTCAATAATTGCAAATGCACACAGAGAGACTTACAAATGCAAACACAAAGATTTACAAATGCGCACAGAACAATTTACAAATATGTTTGATTTACAAATGCACACAGAAGGATTTACAAATAAATTAGACTAACAAATGCACGCAGAACGACGTCTCTGTGTTTATTTGTCAATCGCACTGCATTTGTTTGTGGATTGCTTCACTTTATTTGTGCCTTAGAGGGGCGTGGCTTATCTCCGTGGCTTTACTCCGTGGATAACTTCCGTCATCCACTATTTCTGCTTTATACTTGTTGTGGACATCCCATAAACGTCGGAATATCTAACGCCCTCGTGTTTGGGTTCATAACATTAATATTATAGATATATATATGTATACACAACATCACCCGTGGGCTCACACAGCTTTCTACAAGATTTACAAGATTATACCGAACTTTCAATGACTTACAACAATGGGGGGGGGGGGTGTACATTAATTGTATATCCCTCTGCAAATTGCGCAACTGTAACACTGGCAGCCCCGTGCGCTCATGTGATTGGCTGAAAATGAGGGCGACATCTGATTGGCTACAGCTAGGTCTATGTTGAAAAAAACGCATTTGCGGATCTAGCCACGGCAGGGGAGTCTCATAAATCCGCACACACGTGAAAAATCCACAAACAAATGCAGTGCGATTGACAAATAAATAAACACAGACACGTCGTTCTACGTGCATTTGTGAGTCTAATTTATTTGTAAATCCTTCTCTGTGCATTTGTAAATCGAACATATTTGTAAATTGTTCTGTGCGCATTTGTAAATCTTGTGTTTGCATTTGTAAGTCTCTCTTTGTGCATTTGCAATTATTGAGACTGATCTGACCCCATAAGACAGAGCCACATGTAGTGAATGGGTGCATTATGCTTCGAGAGAAAGGCAAATATTATTGTGTCAATTTATAATATAAAATGCTTTAATTAACTTTTTAGAGTATTTTAAATGCAACAGACAAAACAGAGGGCTTAGATGGAACTATTGCAGACAAATCAAGTAGTTTGATGACAATAATCATTGAAGGTAAATTAATAATAATAGTACGCAGCTGGAGGAGAGGGGTAACATTGAGAGGGAAAAACTCACAAGAATAAAACCGTATATATTTACGGGGGAAACGTGGATACCTTTTGCGACTATGAAGTCATTTAAAGGAACCACATCGCTTCACTTTATAAGGTTGGAGCGACCCACCCATCACCCACAGCCATGAGTGAGGAGGTGCAACAGTATGGAACAGTATGATATCCGTGCATCTGTTTATTGCCTTTTAAGTTCCTGATGCACAGAAGTTATCACCTTGTCCAAATCAGTTCTGCGGCTATTCAATTTTTCTTCAAAGTCTGGATGATTATGATACTCTGGGCTAAAATTACCAGTATTTCCTTAGTACTAAATCCAATTGCAAAGTATTATTTGATTAGGTGATGCACTGCAGGCATAATACACGGCAAGCAGCAGCATCTGTGGTGTTTTATGAGCTGCTTTAAGTGTTTTCTCTTTTTCTTTCTCGTACATCTACCACTTTAATCTTAGAGGACATCTAAGTTTATTGCTATGAATATTACCCTCCTCCCCCAGCTCTGTGATCTTTAATTTTAATGGTCCTAATTCAGTCTTGTAGATTTTTGTATAGTAAGCTGAGTTTACTTTCACATTTTTGGGTGGAAACATACACCACAAAAAATGTCAAATTGTAATTGTACCTGTGTTTAGCAATATGCAATATAAATACACAAAAGTATCAAAGTAATATTGTAATGTAAGAAGCTGCTTTTGAACAACCCTCATGGTAGGCTGGATAGTTGTAGTCACACTGTCAAATAATGTGCCCTCCTTTTCAGACCCCGCCCACATCAGTGATGGTTTGATGTCCTGTGACCTGCCTCGGCCTCCTCCTCCTCAGGGTGGAGACTTGCATGAGCCCTGGGGCTTTGGAGGCCTGTCACAGCTGCCTGCCTCTGGTAAACCGACCTGCTGTCGCTCTGTTTCTCCTACCGCCTGCTGATTCTGACACAATTTCACCTCTCCTGGGATATTTTTTATAACCCTGCTTCCTTTTTTTGCACTTTGGATCTGGATTCAGTCTGGCTGTCTGAAAGCAAGAGGCTTTGTTTCCATCACTTGTCATTTAGGAAAACACTCAAGCGTCTTCTTCACTTCTGAGACTCACTCCTTTGACATTCCATGATCATTTACAGTGACCTGTGGGCAGCTGTGTTGACATCTCATCTGCTAAAAGGAATACTTTGGCATTTTTTTGAAACACCATGAATAACTCCCTCATGGTGTTACCCAAAATGCATCATGTGATGTCATCATACGTTGTTGGATTGCCGGCTAGTCAAGATTAAGATCAAGAGCAGTGATTCCTATATAAAAAATATTTGATGCCCAAACAGACGGAAAGCTCTTGCAATTTATTGACATTAGGTGGCCAGTGATGTCATCGCTTGCACCTGTCTTTCATAGGTCTGCTGAGAAAAAGGTGGATTCAACCTGATGTCACTCGATTGAGAGGCTGAAAGCTGTGGATTGCAACTCAACTTTAATTCTTCTTCTATTGGGATCCAAACTATTTCAAATGGGAATATTACATTTGTTTTTTGTCTTATTGAAGGAAATAATCTAATATCAATATATAGGTGACTCGCCCCCAAACCTCTGATTGGCAGTTTATATAAATACAATACACATAAAAACAGCTCAACATGCAGCGTTTTCTTTAACTACAATAAAGACTGTAAGCATGGAAAATTCATCATGTTCCAGCCCTCTTTAATAGGGTGTGGTCTTTTTAGTATTTTCTGCCCTTGTTTTTCTTTTTCACGGTGACCTGAATCTGCTAAGAAACAACAGAATCCACTGAGGTGTATTTATTCCCTGTTCTACTCCCTTCCCTCTAGGTGGGGGTCTGCTTTCAGGTGCCGGGACAGGGCTGGGACCGGACGAGGAGGATGGCGAGCGGGGTGACATGGCCTTCCTCAAAGACCTCCTCAGCCCGGGCCCAGGGGCCGTCGACGAGTTCAGCAGAGAGTGGCAGGACGCCTTCGGGCTGTTTGACACTCCCAGCGCTCCTCAGCCGAGCACAGGGGCGGCAGGTGGCGTGGAGGCAGGTGGCGGGGAGGCAGTTGGCGTGGAGGCAGGTGGCCTGCCGGTGGCGCATTCCCTCTCAAGCCCCACAGGCTTTCTGCCCTCCCAGCTGCTGGATCACAGTCTGAGCTCCACAGGTCAGCCCCACTGTGCTCTGCTGGAGGGACGAGCTTGCCGCAGCACGCCAACCATCGCTCTCATCACTCTTTCTTTTTTTCTCCTAGGCTGGTCAACCCCGCCCATGTTCCAGGCTCCGCCCCTGCAGCCGCCTCCCGAGCAGGGCCAATTGGCTCATCCGGGCGCAAGTGCAGCAGCTAACGGTTCGGTGCTTTTGTCTCAAATTTGCTGTAAGTTCATCTTATTTAATCTGAATTAATTTACCTGCTGAGATAATTAACGTCTTCAAACTAGATTTTGACAAAGCGTAACAAAGCAGGCCCTTCTCATGTCAGTTATACATATTCACAGACAGTCGCTAAACTTCAACTTTCTTCTGACGACAGCTGCTCCAGGTGGATCCAAAGACATGTCCGCCTGGTACAACCTGTTTGCAGACCTGGACCCCCTCTCCAACCCCGACGCCATTGGACGCACCCCAGACGAGCTCCTCAATGCCTAGAGACATTGATGCACACACACTAGTTACCAGGAGATATGTGTACATATCCACACTTCTGAATACATATTGTGCGTTACACTGGAAATTGTTGTTTCACACCGGAAAAGGAAAGCGCTTCTGCAGTTTTGTCGATGACTGTTAACGCTCCACGTGGAGCTACTGACCTTCAGAAAACCTCATTTTGGTTTGTTACCTTTTATTTATCGCAGCAAGCGGAGAGAATATTTGGGTTCCAGGTTTATTTTGTGGGGGGGGTTCTGTTTAGTTCATGTTTGCGGCGTTTGGGTGTGTGTTTGTTTGTCACAGGGGTCTTAGGGTGTAAAAAAAGAGTCTCTATTGACGGCTTACTGTTGTTTAATCATGGAAGCACATGATTGTCACAGCAGGGGCCGGTACCACCAAGAGAAGTGGCTTATCCAGCTGTCTTTGGACTTAAAGGTATTGTTTTGAAGGATTGTTGTATGATGTACTTATATATATATACAGTCAGTGTGTTACTTATAGTTATCGTTACTTACGATTTGTTTTTAAGTGGCTAAAATATATTTTGGTGCTGCTCCCATCCATAACAAGGTAATACACTAACTATGTATACGTACCTCATTCAAACCCACTTCCAAACTATCCCTTTAACTCATACTTTTTCATGGTGTAACAGTGCTGACCCTTATGGAGTGGATCACCGTGCTGGACAGCTGGTTCAGTTAAGGAGTTCCCGACACAATTCTGACGTGCACAAAAGTTTAGAATTATGTGACGAGTCCGAGACATTTGCAGCAGTAGAATCCGTTAGCCCGCCGCGATGGCCATGTCTTTTAATTAAGAACTTCCCCTCCTCTACATGTGTGATGTCATCGCTCCAGTAACGGGGTACCGATGTTTCTTCACAAACTCTGGATCCTGAAGACTCCAGCGGTTTGATGAAAGATGTGATGCTTCACTGAGCTCCCTCAGGAGATTCTCCGTTGTCTGGTCTAAAGGCGACTCTGACCCGTGAGCCAGATTACAGGCACACTGTCCAAACTAATACACGTTTGAGATCAGTCTCAAGTCCCAAGCCAAGAAAACATTTTTTTGTGAAAGTTGAAACATTTATTTTGCCGTGGTTTTCTTTTGGGTCGGGTGGGTTATTTAAGTCCTATAAATCTGCAACTAACGGCACAGAAGCTGCATCAAACTGTATTTATTTTCATTAAAAAACTAAAGTAACACTAATATAACGAGTGAAATACTGTATTTTTTAACTCTGTGTTGTGTATTTTCAGAATTCACAGATGGATTTTTGAAATCTATTTTATGCGAAGAGAATCAACACTGGAGAACTATTACCGTGTATTTCTGATTTCATTTGTATGTTTGAGGGAAATGCCACCAACTGGTTTTGAATGTTTTCCAAAATGATGATGCAGTCGGGTTTCTAAAGTCTTATTATTATTATCATTATGGTAAATTGGTAAAAAGAAAAGTATACCTAAGTTGTTGAGATGTGAATATCACGTCCACCAAATCCTCAGTTTCAGTTGTGTGCCTGTATAGATCTCACTCAAGGGAGAAAAGTGATCAGAGAGGAAAAAACAACTCTTTTTATATAAGCTGCGTATTAGTATCTGCTTTTCTGGGGGAAATAGACCCCCACTACACAGAACCTGTCACTTCTTTGGTTTTGGGAGACGACTGTGCTTGTGTTTCTGTCGCATCATGTATTCTACCGTTTACTCTTGATTTACACAACAAAAGAATGTATTTCTCAAGTCAATCACAAATGCTTTATTTAATTCAACTATGCCTTTTTATTTCACTGAAGGGAACAGATTAAAACTTGGCAGTTCTGTTTCCAATAAACTGGACAAGCAAACAAAGAAATCATTGTTGAGAATTTTTGTCGCGTTGAGCTCGGTTCCAAAAATGCTGTTTATTCACTGAGAAGGAAATTGAAAAAAATAATGAATCTTCTCTTTTAAACTACTTTTTTTATTTTTGTAAACAGAAGTCTTTAAAAAAAAAAAAAAGACAAATGGGACCGCGTCGGTGTGTGATTGTTTTACCAGCAAGTGGAACTCGGCTACGTGGGTAGCAGCTGTTGGTCTGCTCCCTTCCTAGTATTGTAGACTTAGCGTTAGTACATCTTGCGTGTGTCTTATCCACTACAACCTGAGATGGGTGATGTAATCTATTCTCGGTTCAAATTCTCTGGAGACCCCAATTACACTCCTGATAAATAAATACATTATTATACACAATAATGAGACATGTTGTAATTCACAGTAATCAGCAGAGAAAAAGACAGAAGGGTATGGTACAATTGTTGACTCATTCAGATACATATCTTTGTCAGTTGATAATACAAACACAGTGTGCCTCGTTATTTACAGATCCAGTACATTCCTAGTAGTAAAGACATTTACAGGAGGGAGGAGTCGGAGCACGGACGTCAATCACATTGTATGTATGTCACTTTCAGCTCAGGGTTTCAATTCAAAAGAATGTAAGACCTCAAATGAACCAAAACAAGGAGCAGAAAGACGCTAAAGGTGAACTGCAGCCAGGAGAAGATTTTCCTCATTTGATTCGTCCAACTGTATATTGACAAGTGCAGCTCAAAGATTGGGACAAATACTTGTAACACCAAATTTGCAGGGTCTTTAATGTTGGATACTTGTGTACCCACGTGGTCTTCGGTGTATTTGGGATCATCACCCCCCATCCCCCCCCCCTTCTGTCTGGACACATTTCACGATACTAGCAGAGCAAGACACAAGAGAAAATCTGCGAGGGAAAAAAAATGAAAGCGAGAGCTGGAAATAAAAAGGAGGAACAGAAGGGGATGGAGTTGTAGTGGATTAAAAAGAGGGGGCGCTGAGGAAGAAGGGGGGCAGGCGGACACGGGTGGAACACGCTGCACATGTCATAGCCCTGGCCCGCGTTTCCCATAGATACACACGCTGGCCAGCAGGGGGCGGTGTAATCAGCTCCCTGCTACCAGTTTACGCGTCGGAGGCATCAGCTTGTACCAGTAAACGGCTGATAGAAGTACACAACAGACTTCTGGATTTAAGTCACTTTAGGTGGTCTAAATATGGATTGTTTATGAGGACCACCTCACTTCCCCGCCTCTGTATGTATCTATGGCCGCCGCAGTGCTCGACAAACGGACATGATCTGAGTACCGCGCCGCTTTAGCGAAACTGAGCAGTCTGAAATATCAGGCACATTTCCAACGTCTCCTCGTCGCGACCGTTCAAGTTTTGCTACGTTATATCTGGCAGCACCAATTAATTAGCCTCCAAACTCTTGGTCGCCAAGGAAACCAACAACCCTTTTTTTTCCTCTTCATTCTTCGTTTCAAATAATGGAAGGCATATTTTATACATCAAGATAAATAACTACAGATAGAAAAAAGAGATATGTCCGTGGAAAGGCGCCATGGTATAATACGATGAAATCAAAGAGTCTGTCCCTTTTCTCCTCCCCCGAAAAAACAGGAACATATCCAGCACTGAAGGTAGAAGAAAGCGATGAAATGTTAGCCGCGCTCGCGCTGCAGGACTCTCGCGTGGTGGTCGTCTGAGGAGGAGAGAGCTTAGCTGGCATGCTGAAGGCATTTTTTAATTATTTTATTTTTTTGGAGCAGAAGGGTTTCTGATCTGGTAAAGTAGGCGGGGTTTCTTTTGTCTAGGGGTTGGGGGGCGTTGACTTTAAAGCCGTCGTGGGCCGTCAGAAGCTCTCGGGCTCCTCCAGCAGGCAGGGCTGGGTGGACAGAGGCACGAGGGACGGGGAATGGCTGCGGAGGCCCACCGCGGAGCGAAAGCTCAGGTCCGGGGTGGGCAGCAAGGGCTTGAGGATGCTGACGAGGCAGAAGGCGGAGCCGCTGTTGGGGATGAAGTTAACCTTGTTGCGGTCGGGACACAGGAAGGGTGGGAGCTCCTGCAGGGGTTTGAGCCTGGAAGCACACATGCAGGGACACATTTAGCCCCCGACAACAAGTGCCGTGGTTACGTCATATTTTACAAGGAAACGTGTATACATTGTTTGTTGGGGACTATTTTTAACGGCGGAATAATCCACATTTGGTGCTCAAGTGAGTATTTGGGGCAGCAGGATGGTGAATGTGGGATTGAGTAAATAAACTAGTGTGTGTGTTCTTGGTTATGAAGTACCATGTCACCCAGGGACAGTGTGTTTAATTTAATTTAAATAGTTGTTTTTTTCTATTTATAAATGGTAAATGGACCTGCACTTTTCTAGTCTTCCGACCACTCAAAGCTCTTTAACACTACATGTCATCATTCACCCATTCACACACTGATGGGAGGGGCTAAGATTCGTCAGGACTAACTAACATTCATACACCGTAGACCAGCAATGGGAGACATTTTGGGGTTAAGTGTCTTGCCCAGGGACACATCGACATGGACAAGTGGAGCCGGGGATCGAACCGCCGATCCTCTGATTGAAGGACTATCCTGAGTCACCACTGAGCCACAGTCGGTATATAAGATTTGTTCACAATATAATAAAATAAAGAATACTTCCAAAGGCAGGTTGATTATTCTTTTTTTTTTTTTTAACGTAAATATCCTGTATATTTTAACACGTTTTGTCCAGATATTCTACTCACATGGTCTCCTCGGACACTTTGACCTTCTCGCAGCCCTCTGGAGGTTCCCTCTTGAACATGTAGCTGTTGTTGGGTCTGGGAGAGGCGGCGTACTTGGGCAGCGGGGAGCAGGGGCCCAACTCTGAGGACAGGGCAGAGGGGGGGAGAGACTGGAGGTCAAAGGTCGCGGCGAGCAACAGATCACGCTCAAAGAGACTGACAGGGCACGTGTACAGTGTGTGGTGTGTTTCCACCTTTGTCCTCATAGGGGCTGCCTCCACCCGTGTCATTGAGGACGGTGAGGTAGGAGGGCGAAATGGAGTCGGGGCGGCTACTGCTGTTGCTATGGTTACCACTCAGGCCGCCCCCTGAGGGGGTCTGCGTGTCGATGCTGCGGGTGCTGCTGCTGCGCCGTGGGGGGACCGGTGGGGGCGCGCGGTGCCCATCTGGGACGTCCTGTGGCTGACAAGCACAAATGAGGTCACAATAACAACGTAGCACCGGGGGCTTAAACCCCGGACAGCGGTGGGAACTGATTTCAGTGAACAACTCATCTTCTGAACACCAGAAAGTGCTCAGAACTCACAACAATGGTCTCGTCCTTCTCAGGCGTGTCTCGGATGATGATGCGTTCGATCTCCTGGTTAAGGCCCTCCACGCTGTTGCGGAAACGAGGGGCCGATGACTTGGAGATGGGGATGGGGATCAGGATGGTCTTGGGCATTGATGACTGCAAAACACACACAAAGACCCCAACAGTTCATTTTAATTGCAGTGCGACTGCAGGAAAAACAGAAATACATAGTTCATATGTCGTCGTATTGCTCAGCACAAGCAGGAGGAATTACAGACGCACTTGTAATACCGACATAGCTAACCATAAATCATAAATATATGACAAATAACAACTTTCCCTCCCACACAATAACAAAAACACGGTTTCATTGGAAGTACAGGCGGCTTAACTATTACATATCGTTGTTCATAAAACTGGTACTAGATATGTTTATGTTAAACATCTGATCACAAATGCACAAAATTGAAATAATCAAACTTTTCGAATAATGTAAATGGCACGTTTTATAAAGGGGAGGGAAGCGCTTTATCTTTTTCAAAAAAGCTCCTGCTAGCCGGCAGCTCTTTGTATCAGGAATGAGCTTTTGTCAAAGCTATTATGAAAAAAAAGAAAGTTGCATGATAACTCCAACCAGTCCTTCTCTCTCAGGAGACATGAGCCAGACAGGGACATGAGGAAGAGTGGGACGTCCTCAAAACTCTCCGGATCAGGGGAGGCAGTTCCTCTGGGAGCCGAGTCTGTGCGGTCTCCATTGATTACCTGCGACTGGATGATGGTGTGGCTGCCATTGAATGGGGACTTGCGGTCTTTATCCCTCCGATGGCGGCTGCTTCGTTTGCTGCGCTGGAGCTGCTGACGCAATTTGGCAATCTGGAAACAGACGGACAGATCTTGTTAATGACGGCCTCTTCCGGTCCAACTGTTTGTATATTTGGGCCGTAGATTCAGGAAAGAGACTGACCTCCTTGAGCTGGTCGGTGCTCCCGCAGGAGGCCGAGCGTTTGTGAGAGCCCCTCCTCCTCTCATCTGCCCAGGCCCTGGGGGTCTGACACACACACACACACACACACACACACACACACACACACAGTAGGGTTAGAGCCAAATATCAAACAGATGCACTAAACAGCGAAACAGGAACAAAATAAAACCCAGACCTGTAAAAAAAAAGCCATCAATAATGCAATTCATTGTTTGTGCTTGGATGCATGCAAACTCATAAAACAGGCCATTATTGTATTGGGTTATCACCCTGTGCCTAATTAGCAAATGCTAGCATGCGAACATGGAAAACATTAGACTTGCTAAACGTCAGCATGTTAGCATTGCAGCTGTGCTAGCAAATACTAGCATGCTAACAAACTAAGACATACATGGAAAACAATACATTTGCTAAACATCCGTATGTTGTCATTGCAGTTGCAAGCATTGTTGATGTTAGCATTACTTAGCAAATGCTAGCACGCGCACACACACACACACACACACACACACCCACCTGCGTCGCCTTGTCCCTCATGTAGGGGGATTGCAGGTGCTGGCTGTCGTCCTGAGGCCAAGGACCTGTCAGGTGGGAGCCAGCGAGCGCGCCCTGCGAGGGCCACAGCTGGACGCAATGGCGGGAGACCGAGAGGAGAATGAGGAGTCCGGAAGGGGAGGGGGGAGGCCCTCAGCGGAAGAGGCGGGGGATGCCGGAAGACGCGGAAGAGAACCTCGGGAATATGTGGGACGATAAGGCCACGGATGCCGTCTGAAAGAAAGAGGGAGAGAGGCGAGTCAGGTATGCCGTGTCGATGTAAACAACAACAACAACAACAAATCATCGACACACAGCTGGCCTGCAGGATTAGCTTGTGACTGTCTTGCTCTGTGTGTCTGTCTAGGTTTGTGTGTGTGTATGTGCATATGTGTCTAGGAGTGTGTGTGCGTTGCCAGATTGATGTTAATCCGTCCCGTGCTGGGCAGAGCAGATATGCCCCCCGCCCTGGTTAATGCCATTAAAAGAGCTTAAAGCAGGGGGGAGGCACTGAGGGGACAAGTGCTGGCTTCTACCCGACTGACCCTGATTCAGACACCCATGGGTCCTTGCGGGTTGTCAGCCGGCAACAACTCTGATGACTTATTTCAGATTAGCATCGAAAAACAAACCATACCTTTTAAAACAATGCCATGCTATGTAAAGCTGGAGCACCAAAACTCCTACGTGTACTGAACCATGCAAATAATCTTGTTTTACTGCTAATGAGTTTGACTTTGCAAGTTAATTGTGATTGACATTTTTAATGAAAAATACTTGTTTAAACAACCAGTTTAAACAACAATGCAGCATTAATAAAGCCACACACAACATAATCCATTCTAATTCAATGCAAAGCACCTTGCAGCATCGAGAATGCGTTTATTTATTTTTTGTGGCATGGCTGCCCCCCCACCCCCCTGAAGAGCATCTTACTGACAACATGCATGTACAAACACACAGCATCATCGACTGGCAGTGCTGGTCCAGGAGCAAGGGGGGTGGCCTTGACCAGCACACATCGCTGTTGCTAGGGAACAGGACCGACTGGTCTTCATTCATTAACACTCACTGTGTGTGTGTTTGGGCATCAGAGGTCTCTCAGCAAGATGCTCAGCCGTCTTTATGTTACCTCTGCCATGTGCAATGCAATGGCAGACAGTAACAGCACTATTTTAAGTTTGCGGGGATCCCTTTAAACCAGATAAGCTCATAACAGATACATATTTTATTGATCCACCAAGAGCAAAAGTACTAATAAGCATGGGACGTAAATCTACTATCTTCACCATTAATCATATAAAAGCCCAGTATTTTGTTCAACCAACAGTCCAAAACAGAAAGATTCAATTAACTACTATATACTATTCACAATACATCATAGTTGAGAAAACAGCAAATATCTTCTTTGTAGTTGCTTTTTCTTTTAACAAATGACCTAAACGGTGGTTTAATTTTCTGTTGACGGACTAATCAATGCATTGGTAAAGCTCTAGTTTAACACACCTGCCTTAACTGTGCCAATGGAAAGAAAACTAATGGAACAAGAAGACTTCACGGCCACGCACAATACTAATACATACACTTATCTTGCAAATTGCTGGGTTTTATAATACGAAATAGGATTAAAGCAGAGATAAACATTTTGGGGAATAAAAAATAAATAATAAATGCTCCCTGAATATCAATTATCAACACAATCACATGCACATCATAAAAGCACATTTTGTTTACTGGGAGACTGGCATGCACCCCCCCACGTGATATAATCACCATCATCAAAACCTACTGCATGCAACGCCACACGAGAAGCAGAGCATCGTCCATGTTGAGATTAAAGCGTGTGCGCGTGTGTGCGAGAGAGGAGAGAAACACGCTCACCTGCAGAAACGTGATCGAGCTGCGCTGCATGTAGAAGAGCATGGAGGTCCACGGCTCCCCAGCTCCCGGTTGATATCCGCCGCCACTCGGAGACGTTAACGACGCGCTGGGAACCGACGGTGTAGGCTACGTGAGGAAAAGGCCTCTTCGATATAAACAAGCGGACATAGAAAAGACACTAAAACGCCGTGCGCGTAGACGGCAGCGAGACGGGAGGTGTCAAAATGGGCGTTGCTGTGTTCGCAACCTGCCTCCTCCTCGTCGTCGCGGATGGATGTTTTTTCTTCCCCCCCCCCCCCCGGCTGATGCGGCACGACGGCTGGAGCGGCCACCGAAACGCTTCCTGGTCGAAGAAAAAATAGTAAAAAAAAAAAAGGAGATTGTTGTCCCGAGGAATGTCGGGAAAACGACGGAAAAAAATTACAGAAAATACAGAAGGGGGATAGAGAAGAAGGTGGTGATGCTGTGCTAGCCTCGGTTGACACGACAGGAGAGGTACCAGTGTGAAGCGCGGAGCAATACACGCGGGAAAGCGCGGTCATTGTTTTCAAAGTAAAAGTATTTTTTTTTTTTTTAAATTCCAAAAAAAGAGTTAACAGGTGTACCGGGAGTTTAATGGTTTGTGCTAATTTACTGCAAGGTTTTTGGAAGAACGCACAATATCAACTGACATTACGAGTGATTCAAAGTGGGGCCGTGTTAATTATTTAAGTAAGGAAATGTTATATTATTTTGAATGAAGGTCGCCCAACTTCCGGTGCAGTTCCGGTCGCCTCTCAGACTTGACGCTACCGAAGGAGAGCTCTGACGTAGCGCACCGAACGCTGCGCCGCTCGTGCTGATGCTGCAGTTGCTATGGCGCGTGGAGCAGACGGCGGAGGGCGAGGTAAACAAGCTGGGGAGAGGAAATGTCGCCCTCGTGCGACAACTGATGGGAAGTCTGTTCATTTAAACAAATTAACATTTATAAAAGGACTGTTAGATGTTTCAGTACTTTCAGAATAAAAGGCCCTGGAAACCCGAATGAGATGTCACCATAACAAATATAACCAACAATTATTTAATACATTTATTTAGTTTTTTTTTCTTCTTCCATATTGACTTGCAAATGTTTACATAAACTGTACCAAGCAGATGCATAGCAATGGGATCAAAGGCCGTGTCCATTGAATGCAAAAAACAGAATTCCATAAACATTATGCAAATATCAATGCAATACACATACATATGTTGTTTTTTTCTCATACAAATTACAGATTACAAAAAACATAAATGAAATATTTTCATATGCCCTGAAAGCAGCGGCTGAACATACAGAATGGGCACGACGACGTCTCAGGACGCCCGTACAACGCCGACAATTCGACCGCTTGTAAAGAAAACACGACACGTGCGTCGATCAGTCGCTCGGACATCGAGGGGGCGGGACAACAAGAAGCAGAAATAATATCCAGCGTGCTACGGAGGGGGGTTTGGCTTCTTTTAGACGAGTTTCTCCGACAGGCGTTCAAGGAGCAGAGTCTGGACCTCCAGTCATACAGCAGGCAGCTCAACAGAGTCCACAGTGACGGCGATGCAACGGATCCCTCCGCAGGTTCGATTCCGGTGATTGTCGCGTTAAAAGGACTCCGGAGTTTGAGCCGTTCCTGGCGTTCGTTGTGCAAGCAGAGGGCGTTCCATGAAAACCCATTGATTTTAAGTGTTTGTGCCCCCCCCCCCACGAAAAATAGTCCAGAGGATTGTCATCTGTTTTTTCTCCTCTCCAGTCAGGGGGGGGGGGATTGTTTACAAAACGATTGTGGCAATTCATAAGTGCAACAGAGATTAACATATAAAAAAATAAAGACGGGATTGAAGCAATAAACCAAAGTAATGGAAAGCGATAAAAAACAAACATTGAAAGCGTTCTAAAACCGAAATCCTATTGCACAATTAAAAAGTTATAATACAGAAATCAATACGCAGGCAAAAATAAAAATGTAATCAAGGGAACACAAAAGGGGGAAACTAGAGCAGGTTGTTCTGTCTTTTAAGACAGCCCGCTCGTTTTTTAACCTCACACTGGTGATTGTTTATCTTCGCCTTTTTAAAAATTATTATTATTTTTTTTTTTTTTAAAAAAGAGTTTAGAGACCACTTCTTGCTGCGGTCGCAACAGACAGGACTTTCTAAACACTGATTTTAATCGGTTCAAAGTGCACAAGGAAAAGAAAGAGATCAAAAGGGACGAAACGTGGTTAAAAACCAGACAAAAACAAAACGACAAAAAGGGAGATTAATAAAAGGCGTAAACAGAAGCGGATGAGAATGCTGCATAGCTGGATTCCATTGAAAGCATCAGAAAGACACACAGCAGTAAGACCTAATTACTGTACACCATCAGGCTGTTTGTTCAGAGACACTTCCTCTTGCTGATTGAGAGCAGGGAGCTCAGCAGGCAAAAACCACACGCTCTGCTTGGTGTTGTTGTTTTACCCAGTCTTGTCAGAGAAGCCTGCATTTCACACATGCGTGTCGCCGGGCCCGCTAGCCAAGCTGCCCCCCCGCAAGTAGATGGCCGAACTGGACTTAGGCCGGCTCTGGCTGTGAGCCGGACCGCGGGACGATCCGTTGTTGTTGTTGACCTCGGGGCCCCTAGCGTCCGTGGAAATGACCCACGTGGTGGGCCGCCACTTCTTCAGGGAATAAGGTGTTTTGACGCGCTTCTTGATCTTGTCGCCGCCGGGCCCCGGGGCTCCGTCTGGCTGCACCAAGCCCTCCCCTAGAAGACAGGTAAGCACACTGATCAGTTCCTGAACACTTGTCCCCTGTAGCTGGCCATGTGCTCGTGTGTGTTTCTATTAGTTTAAAAAGGCCCTCCGGCAATTCACTATTCTATTCAATCAAGTTGGAGAAATGTAAAACGTCGAATCAGATATCTCGACTTTAGTCCCTGGTCATGCTCCAAAAACACTGGATCCTACATTTCCCACAATGCAATTGTTAAAGTGTCATCAGAACGTTCCCGTTTGGCAAATTGACATTTCTATGTCTCCAATACCAAGCTGAGACAAGCCCTATGACATCACTACGCCATTATGGTGTATTCTCATAGGCCACATGACGGGCAAACGGATCTCCCCGAGTAAAGTTGGTGTTGTGTCTCTTTAAGGATACATTCCGTATCATCGATTTATTCAACAATTCATTATAATATCATTCAATACACTTTAACAAATAGTCAATTGGGTTAGCATCCATTAACTATTTGATTAATCAACCAAATAGTTTTAGGTTTGAAATAGGATTTAAGTTTCTATCAGAGCCTGATATCTCTTCTTCCTCTGGAGCAGGTCTCATGTGAGGTGTTGGTGTGTGGAATCACCTAGTGAGGTCAGGTCCTGCGTCGTGAAGGACAGGTCCAGGGAATTGGGTCTCTCAGGCCGGCGGGCTCTGGGCTGCCGGAGCAGGGCCTCCCCTCTCATGGTGACCGGAGCCTCCCGCTGGGGGGCAGCGACACCGGCCCCCGAGCTCTCTCCCGGGGGCCCTCCGGTCTCCCTGCTCCCTCCCTCTCCGCTCTCCTCCTCCCCGCCGTCGCTCTCTCCCCCGCTCTCCCCGTCCCCCCTGCCGTGGCCAGTGTTGCTGTTGTTGTTGTTGGTGTTGGGCCGGGCTGAGCGGAGGGCCGCGGCGCTCACCGCCAACTCCCTCCCGCCGGGCTGCTCGCGCTCGCGGCTCAGGAGCGGCTCGTGCTCGTCGGGGCTGGTCGTAATGACGCCGAGGCTCAGGCGGCCGTCATCGGACCGCAGAGCTCCGGACCCGTTCTGAGTTACGCTGGATCCTACGAAACCCATCCCCCCGCCTGCGACCATGGTCGAGACCCCGGCGTGACCGTTAACGGCGCCATTGACGCTGCCGTTGGCGTGCAGAGCGGTTGTGTTGTTTGTGCCTGCTCCCCGATGAGCCTCCACCGCTGCGTTTGTGCCCGCCACTGCACCAATGTTCATCTTTGTCCCCTCCACCTGCCGCAGGTTGGACTTCCCCGAGCGTCCGAACTTGAACCTGAGAGAGGACGACGAAGACTCCTTCTTGGTGGGCTTGGTGCGCAGTGGCAGACTGGACGGCCTCTTGGGCAAGTTCTGCTGCTTGGGCAGGGGGAAGATGGTGGCGGATATGGGCGTGGCGGGGTCCAACGTGCCCGCGGCCTCGCTCGCCATCTTGATCAGCGGGTAGAGGAGGCTGGAGCTGCCGGGGCTCAGCGGATCCGGGGAGCAGAACTGCTTCTGCGAGTGCTCCATCAGGTTCTCGTCCGAGCTCTCCTTGAGGTTCTTGTCGACCTCCTTTGGGTCAAGCTTGGTGGTTTCCAGGTCTTCCTGGGTCAAGTGGAGGCAGACGGGGACGGCGGCTAAACCCACGGGGCCCTCAGAGTCGGATATCATGGTGGTGGTGGTGGTGGAGGCCGAGGGACTGCCCCTGAGGCCTGTGCTGGTGCTGCTGCCCTCTGGGCTGGGCAGGCGGGCGTTGGCCTGCTGCTGGCGCTCCTGATTGATGGAGTTCCTGTTCCTCTCAGCCCCGGCCCGGCCACTCACGGAGCCGGTGGTGTCGGCCTGCGTGTTCTTGGCAACGCCCTCTTGCTCCTCGATGTAAGTGGACGTTTGGTCTGCGTACGGGCCCGACTTCGGCGTCATGCGATTTCTGGCGAGAAAAGAAAACCCTGTTAAGGACGACATTTGAAACGAGCAGCAAGACGATGGAGGTGCTTCTGTGTTCACACCTACCTCTCGTTGTGCAGTGTGGTGGACATGGGGTTGAGCGTAGGGCTGACCGACTTGGACCGGTCCCATATGAGGAGCAGTTCTGCTAGACGCTCCTCGGCACACTGTGCCGTGAGCCGGGCCTCAGCGTCCTGGTCCCAACAGTCCTCCATTGTCTCTTTCAGAGAGCGGACCGCCTGGAGGAGACACGGTTTAGATGTTCAACAATAGGAGTGTATAGAAACACCTCTGACACTGAAGGAGGGAACGTGTCACTTTAAATCCGTCCTTCAAGCTCAACAGAAACCGTGACTTTATTTATATCCCGACAGACTGTTTTGCAGCTTTACTGGCAGGTTCTCTGTGTGTAATAAACTTTTCCGCTGATGTCCTCTCTGCCTCAATCGATAACAGCTGATCTGCTCCGGGCTCATCGCAAACTCACACTGGCCACTTGTCACGCTGCTCTGATACCAACAACGTGATGAGTATACACACACACATACATATATATCCTGACCATTTCCCAGCTTTACTGACAAATCACATACATGAGAACATTAATGGAATTGCTCTGGGCTCAATTCTTCATGTAATGAAGCACTCCGAGAACGTCGTTCACACACACCAAACTGTTCTCTTTCCAGGCCTCGGGGAACTTGGGCCGCTGCTTCTCCCTGGACACCAGGACCTGCATGTCCTCAAACGTCGGGTGGTTCCCTGCCTCCGCTTGGAAGGCCATCTGGTAATCTGGCACCGACTCCCCTGGAGGTGGGGACGAGGAAGGACGAGTCATTTTTCATGTGTCAGAAACACCAAACTTCAAACTTCTGGATGTGCATTTCGGTGTCTGCTTCCCAAATAAGATAAATGTGAATTTAAGGGCTTTGTACCATCTGCAGCGTGGGAGGGGCTTACTGCTGGTGATGATGGTCGTCCAAATATAAAACTAAAAGCGTGCGCGTCTGTGTCTTACCAGGAAAGAGATCAGTGCATCTCATGAAGGTCTCCCAGTAGATCAGGCCCAGGGAGTACATGTCAACCTGCTTAAGTGCCGACTCGCAGTCCCTCAGGTTCACCGCCCCCTCCAGGACCTCCGGGGCCATGTAGCGGATCGTCCCCACCTGGCAGACAGAGAGGGGAAAGAGTGATGGTTGAGTCACGATGAAAGGTGAGGTTGAGACTCGAAGACGAAGATCCCAAAGCTCCAGAACACTCACCTCACTAATTGCGGTGTTCTCCTCCTCGCCGTGGCGCGCCGGCCGGTTCCCCGTCAGCTTCATGGACAGGCCGAAATCGATGATGACACATGTGGCGTCGGCCTTGACTAGGACGTTCCGGCTGTTCAGGTCCCTGTGGGAGACGGCCGGCTTGTACAAGTCTTGATGGGTGAAAAAGGGAAAGAGACGGCATCGAGAGTATGAGACTAAAAGGATTGGAGCCAATTTATCTTTCATTAAACGTCTAAACCTGTACAGCGCTCCCAAAAGGTTGATGCTTCAAAGATGGATGTTGTTTTTTCTTTTGGTGGCGTTTGCAAATTAATGGTAACATTCAGCAAATCCCTTCACACAGCTTTCCATTCCCCTCATTACTCATTGTTTGTTGATTGTCAACAGACAGCTAAAACCTCTAATCTCATCTACAACAATGTGATTAAGACCCGATCACAGGGGCCTCTGCCTGCAGTGTGCTGCTGTCCAGCATAGGGCGCTGGAAGTCACGGCAGCCACCACAGTTACCTGCTGCCTTCTACTGATGTGCGGGGGGAGAGTGTGTGTGTGTGTGTGTGTGTGTGTGTGTGTGTGTGGGCTCCTCCGCTCTGGAGAAAAGTTGTCACATGCTTGCACAAACAGAATCACTTCTAGTCCTTTCCATATATGCACTGATGAAGGGAGTAGGAGCAATCTTGAGGCTCAGGGGCTTAGTTCAGTTGTCACTTCTGTCTCCTGAGAGACCTAAGAGTTTCTTTGAACCACGGGGGAGACGCGCATGTTGCCTGACTCCCTATCCTGCGTCCGCCTTCCTCCCCCTACTTTGTCCCTCCCTCTTCTTTTTGTCCCTTGTTCTTTTTACACTTTAGCTTTTAGGCCAGTCTATAAATACTCTCGGCTGGAACGCAAAAAATGCAGGAACGCAGAGCGCTCCAAGCCAAACAGAGCCACGTGGAGCTGCAGGGTGCGGGTTGTAAGAGGGCTCAACACAGACGAACACACACTAAAAGCCTTTTGGATACAATATAAACTAACATGCACTGAACGTTTTCACAACTTCCACCACGATTCTGGTGCGTTTCAGTAACAGCCTTGGAACTCAAGCCTGAGTAAACTGTGGGCAGTTACATAATTAACTGTGTGTGTGGGGCCTCCAGTTCACCTCCTTTGAAGAGCTCCGTGTGCAGGTAAGCCAGGCCGCGGGTGACTGAGTGAGCGAGCCGGCAGCTGCTGACCCAGTCGCTGGTCTGGACGCCCAGGTAGCGACTCAGAGAGCCCTGAAGGGGGGAAAGGGGGGAAGGAGAGAGGGCCCAGAGAGTGAGTGACGAAAGCAGACGGGAATACAGAAGGACAAGGACGGTAAACAAGGAAGACAGGGAGCGAAAAGTAAATATGAAGAAGAAACCAGCAGCACCACTTTAAAGATCTGACACAGATATGAAGGGGTAAAACAAAAAAAATGTTGGAGGGGCAGTCAGCAGCTCTCATCAAGTCAAACTTAAAGAAGACTTTCCTCTCAAAGACTCCTAAACTGATACACATTTGGTGGCGGACGCCCATTTGATAAGTTCTTGCTTCGGGGAGATTTGTTCGATTTGATTAACGGATGTTTTAATGTAGGTTGTAAAATGTAAACATTTACATACAGGGTTCATACACATTTTGACCAATGGATTTCCATGACTTTAAACCAAATTTCCATGACCAAACATTTTGTGAAATCTCGGTGTATACATGAAAAAGTGAGAAAATGTAGTATTTAAACTAACAAAGATAATTCCAATGCATACAGTATACCTTAAATGACACAAATTAATGAGAGACAATAGTTTGATTAAAAGAATAAACATTTATATAAATGTTTATAATTTAATCAAACTATTGTCCCTTAAGTGCAAATTCATCTGTTTGGACTGTAAATAGTGGTTCAGGCTTTGGTCAAATAGAATGACGTCGGCCCTTTGCTTCAACACGTTGGACAACGTGAGACTCTTGAAGTGAAGCAGCGAGCCCCAACGAGCAGAGATGTGCGCATTTGCTTTCGCCACAAGCTGTCGGGGAACATTCGTCCAAATAGCAGGCTGGCATCTTCGGATGATTTAAAAGAATAATGCTAATTGGCAACCTTCAGTGCCCACATTACCTCTACAGTTAGGACTTCACTTTTCGTTACAGCATCGGTTATCGACGCCTGCTTCTTACCGAAGAGAGAGACGTGCTGCTCGGCGTAGCAGTTGCCCTCGCTGTGGTGAGCTAGCCGGTGATGGGGGTAGCTGTAGCTTCGCTAGCAGCAGCTCTGATGTCTGCTTCCTTTAGCATGGCTCGTTAATGCCGCCTCTCCCATGTTGGAAATGTCGAATGTTTTGCCACCACACAACCTGCGCTCGTCCCGGGTCTTTGTCTGTTGTAACCCATGACATGTACGTTTCCATATGTAGCTAAGCATGGTTAAATCTACACTTCCCTGGCATAGTGGATTATCCTGAGCTACTGTTGTTGTTACTGTTGGCCACCGAACTTTTCAGTTTGCAGCGCAAAGAAAAATATAAGAGCGTATGCCTGCTTACATTTTGAGCGTCTTTCTTTTAAAAGCATATTAATTATTTCAAACTCAGCGTAAATGAACATATGAATATAACACATTTCCATGACTTTTCCAAAACTTTGGGGATTTCATTTGTTTCAAGGACTTTTCCAGGCCTGGAAATATTTTTAAATTCCATGACTTTTCCAGATTTTCCATGACCGTACGAACCTTATAAATATAAATAGAATGTGGAGCCCATTGTTTGCCAAATTGTTGTCAAAGAAATTCTTGAAGACGTAACTTTGTTATTCTGCACAAAAGACATGTTTGGGTTCCCTCTGCTTCTGATTGTTTAGTAGTTTCCACAGAGGGGCCGGACTTTGTATTGCAGCAAATTCAAGGCCACAGAGTGTGACGGAAGTGAAACGGCTTTGGGTTCAGAGGGTTAAATTGTGAAGACCTTTCTTCATTTTGTGGACTCTCCGTCCACCGTGGAGGCACGAGAGAAAAATATATAGTCCCTCAAGTATTCACAGAAATACCCATTGATATACAAATGGTCATTTTGTGGGTGAAGTATTACTTTAAGACCTGAATTCTATGACCGTGGAGGAAGTGAAACCTACGGTCGACCCTGTCTCATGTTTTTTAATTTATAAAATTTTCTGTCAAAATGGTAATGTTTTATGAGGAATATCAAGACTCCAGAAATGATCTTGGACATGATTCATTTCCTTCCTCGGCTTATTTGCATCAGCCGTATCATCTTTTCTCTCAAAAATCAATCACAAAAGGCAATGCCCACTTCCGCTACTGAAGGAAATCACATTAGATCTGTACGTTTTAATGAGATTATCATTTACTTAAATGCATTATGTGTCTCAGTTTCCTGTCCTGTCCTGCACCGCGTTTCCATGACAATGCGCATTAGCGCAACGCATAATAGGCTTCTTTCATAGGCTGGCTGGGGGTCAGCTGACTTGTAATTCTGAGGCTGAAGGATTGGAGAGCAAATATATTCGCTTTAAAAAGGTACCTCTGCATTAATATTCATGGTAGAGGTCCTAGAGACAGCCTTCAGAGGTCAGTGTGAGCGTTTCCTTTTGCTAGACCAGACAGGTACATGTATACTTTTTATTTCCTCCTACTTTCAGGTCTGAGGATTCAAAACCCTTTCCCCCCCTTTGATCCCTGACAGACTGCATGGAGTAATGGAACCAGGAGCAGCAACCACAGTGAGCGTAACATCGGCCAACCATGAGAGTCTGACGATCCGGGCCATGGGTTCAGATTTTCAGAGACACGTTTTTCAGGCCGGTTTTTGTGGATTTGGAGCTCATCGTGGTAAAAAAAAATCTAAAACTTTGTAGTTCCTACATAAAGACCAGGTGGCAACCGAAAAGTGAAGCCAATACAGAAGTGCCTTAACCTGCAGTCTCTCTACTGGCCATCAGTGGGCGACTCCTTTGATTACATGCTAGCACCGACAGCAGCGACCAAAAAACTGGCCCAAACTTCAGAGCCACACGACCTACTACTACTCACATGTGGGTAGTAGTCCATGACCAGCAGGTACTCCGTGCGACCCTCTGGGCCCGTCCGCTCGTCGGCGGCAACAAAGTGGGCGATGTTGTCGTGCTCCAGCAGTGGCAGCCGGTAGATGGAGCACTCGTTGAGGAAGTTCTGCCGGTTGGCCGCGGTGAACACCTTCACGGCCACGGGCCGCTCATCCAGAGAGCCGCCGTAGACGGCGCCATATCTACCACGCCCGATCAGCTGGTGGGACAGGGGGGAAAAATACATACATTTATAGACTTTTTGTTGTTGTAATTCTAGCTTCCAATTAGTGTCCTGAATTAGCGAGAGCACACCGTGGCATTGAGGTCGAAACCTTCTGCTTCAGAAGGGATTCTGGGGAGAATGTGGGTCAGTGGTTAGCAGGTCCGTCTTTCAATCAGGGGATCGGTGATTTAATCCCCACCCTAGTCGATGTGTCCTTGAGCAAGACACTTAACCCTGAATTGCTCCCCGTAGCTGTGTCTACGGTGTATGAATGTAACATGTAAAGTGTCTTTGAGTACCTTAAAAAGCACTATATAAATTAAATGGATTATTATTATTATTAACAAACAGGTGCATCTATTTCCACATCTTCTAAACACATTTTATCTCTGGCTATAAAGTATACTGTAAAAGCAGGACACTATTTTGTCTTTGGGTAAGACTCCCCCTTCCCCCGGAGCAGTGAGTTTAATGTGAAAGAACGAGTGCCTGCATTCGATAAGGCACAAGGACGGCGCTCTGAATTCAACTCCTGCCTGAAAAGATATCACTCTGTCGCTCGGCTCTGAAATCCACTGAATAGACAGAGCGGGGAAAACAAACAAACATCTCAGGATCGTAACGTCCAGTACTGAGCGGCTGGCTACTCGTCTTTTGTCGTTTTTCTGAGATGCCTTCATCTCGGGTTGAAGACACATCATAGCCTGTGTGATTAATACTACCGTGGGACCTTTTTTACACCAATCAGTTTATTGATTTTTATCAGTTTGTTTTTCTGCCTTCCAGTCTGCCACTGATTTCACCTTTTCTTTCAGATTGATAACAGACTTGCAGAGACTTGAAACCTGCTAGAGGTTCTGGTTTGGACAGTAATGTTTTCACTGTGTGGTGAAGGAGCTGCACACTGTATTTTCAAGGTTTACCACAAGTCTACGACTAAATAAGACAACTTTCACTTGGTTTCCTACGGGACACGAACAGCGGGTTTCCTGGGTGAAAGTCTGTTTTTTGACATCCTCCACAACCTATATCTTCTTTATACGTCACTTGGTCTGACCGTCTATTACTTACATAAGTAAATAAATACAATTTAATAAATAATAACAATACTGACTACAAACTGCATTTCAGAGAAAGATTGAATTTTAATTGTGTGAATTATTAGGGAAACTAAAGAAAAGGGCTATTAGGGTAATCCGTGCCAGTTTGCCTTTGGCAACCATTCGGAGAAATTGTTAACCAATTCTCTTTTTTTAACATGTGAAAATAGGGACAGCAAACAGCAATGGTAGGGAATGGATGCATTCATTTCTGATGGATGGATTTATTTCTTGACGTATAACTGCGTGGCATTTTAACTATTCAAAACTAAAGACTAAAAATTGCCTCTTTTCAGTTTCATGGCAACCATTTTAAATAATGTATTTAGTGCCCTATTTGTATTGTATATGCGCAGCATAGCCTGAAAATAAATACATGTTGGACTGCATTGTAGATAGTAAACACAAAAACACTAGCGTGATTCTTTCAAACTAAGCCCGTCTAGCTCTGCTGTTTAAGGATCTAATGGGTTCTGTCAACTTTGCACTAAACCACTCATAAAACATGACATCAGCAAGCAGCACGAGTCTGCCACAGCTTTCAGGCATACATAAATCATTTCACACACTCAACACACTTGACCAGCCGAGCCAGCAGCCTGTTTATTTGCCCTCGGTCTACGCGTGTAAGGCTGTGGATCCCTGTCGGTTTAAGGCTCCTGCAGTCTGAGCAACGGCAGTTTAAAAAAAAATGCATGTCACACTGTTTGAGAAAGATCTACATGTCCGGAATCTCACAATTTTGGGTGAGTTATAACTCATAGCGATTACAAAAGTAAGACCGAGATTGGAACAATGCAATCTTCCTTTCAGCTTTCACTAGCCAAATAAGCTTGTGAGCAGCACCACATTTACCTTGCAACCACATTGCTTTGTAAATGTGTCTTTCAATTGGAGAACTCATTATATTCAGAGTTTCTTGCATTTGTTTCTGTGCTCGCCTTTTAATCCCTCAGCCTTGCCGAGACTGTCATTGCATCTGAATATCCTCCAGACTCCATTGACTTCCTATCACAATATGAGCTCTCCCATATCAGGTTGTCGGGATCCTGCGTCAGTGGAAACAAAAAAATAATTCCTATTTTTGTGCGCACTGATCGGGTGATAAAAGGGTCACATTGGAAGCGACAAACAGAACCGTAGACCTTGATGGGTTTTGGCCTCTACACCTTTCTCGGTCTGACTCTTGTTAACGTAGGGAGTAGAAATTCAGGATTTGGCGATTTAGCGAGTCATCCTTGCTTTTCTGAACATTTCCACATCCCAACTCTATGCTGGTGTGGATCTGTAACTGGGAGGCCATCTAGACACAAAGGCAGCGGTGGAGAGGCGAACAGGGACAGAATGTGGACACTGACCTCCAGCAGTTTCAGATTGTCTAGATCCAAAGAGCTCTCGGAGCCGGCGGCCTCCATCATATTCAGGTTGTGAAGGCCTTGCATACCGTCTCCTGTGAACACACACACACACACACACACACACACACACAGAAAATGTAAAAACATGGGAAGGCATTTAAAAAGAAGAGATCAGCGCTGATCCCATTTATGAAATGTATTGAAATTCTACCCAAAAAAAGCATTTAAATGGCCTTGAATGATTTCCCCTCGCGCCGCCATGGTAACTCACCGCGCATCATGCGGTAACCAAAGAAGGCTGCTACGGCAACCACGGCCAGCACGGAGACGGTTGCCAGGGCGATGATTATTGTCTCTTCTTGGCGCAGTGGGCGCGGGTCTATCAAGGAGAGGGAGGGTGGGACACACACACATCAAAAACCAAAAGTACAAATCAAAGTGTAACATCTGTATGTGGGAACCTTTGATTAGTGAGCAGGAAGTCAGAGGAGGTGCCGTGTGCCACCGCTGTCATCACACACACCGAGTGAACAGTTTATAAAGGTACAATCAATGCAATCCAGAGTGACAAGTGGTCATTTATGTAGTCGATGTCTTTGTGTTTCGCAAAGTTTGTGCGTTAGTGGTGGATTAGGCACGGCATGGAGGAAAAGAAGAAAAGAGCTAAACGAGCATGAAGCGCGGTCAACGGACTGGAAAAGCAGGGAAGGGAGGGAGGAGCGGAGTATTCCTGCTTCCAAAATCCATCCGCTAGGTGGCTATCCTAACAAGTGGTGAGGTGAAAGCGGAGAGCGAGAGGAAGAAACCTTTTCAGTTTTTTTTTTTGAAAGAGCGAGAGCTGGTCAGAGGATTTTTGGTTGCAGGTATAGGTAGAAGCAGTTAGCTGCAGTTTCAGGTATTTGTGGTGAATGACGCTGCATCTGATCATAAGCACGAGATAGACAGATGATAGATTAGATAGATACTCTGGAGATGAAGACAACAACGTAAATACACCGCTGGTCGACTGCAGAAATCGTAGCTAAGTGCAGAAACACACTCCTGTATCCATTACAGTAGTCGACACACACTGGTGCTGCTGCAAGAGACAGCCGGTTTATCAATAATTGATGACTTGGAGAGCCCGTGGGCAGCTTTGACTGACGTGGCAGCATGAGCAGGCACACAAGCTCCTCGGAAACCTTCAAGGTCAGCGAGGCCAACCGACACACGGAAACAATCTGTTGCAAATCTCCAAAAATCTCCTTAAAATAGGTGCAATGTTTGGCTTCACGTTCTGCTGATAAAGCTTTAGATGTTTGAAGAGCTGAGTACCTCATGAGGGGAGCCACTGCAGCCTCCAGGCTGTCCTCAGAAGAACGTATACTACAGGCCGATGCCAGATACAATGATTTTAAGATAACGTTGGTATTTTTGACCAACTGAGTTTTAGCAGTTTGGTCGAATTGTGCGTATTAATGCCCTGCTGTTAGTTACTAGATGGCTTTTTATAACTATAACTGAAGACTGTTAATTTACATTGTACGGACCTCATAGTATGCCATTCACTCCTATGTTTTTCAGCTTTCAGTACTCTACCTTTGTGTTGAATGTTTTTGAAAATGATATTACATCTCTTGTCACAAATTGTAATTTGGAAGCTGCATATATGAAAATAATATTAAACAATAACATATTCAGTTGTAAGTAAGTCAAATCCTTCTTACAGGGATCATTTGTGCAAATTTTAATTTTTAAGTAAAGATTCATTTGTTGTGGCTATGAGAAGCTCAGAGAGCCTGGCTGCTCTTCTGTCTGACTTTTTCCATCCCTCTCATTTCTTTGATTGTGATTCATATCTTTGATTATTAAGATAGAGTGTTGCTTCCATCTTTTACTGTTATACATTTCCACTACAAGGATTGTCAGCAATTCAGGTCAATGTTTTTGTGCTTCGATGCATATCTAAACCCCAAAACACATTTAAGGACACGTAAACGTTCACAAAAGCCTTGACCCTCTCCTAACGTCGACACTTTTGCGTTTTCTGTGACATTCCACATTTTGACAGGTTCTTTTTCATTAAATACCCAGCTTAGTCAGGGACACACAGCTGCTTCAAATGAGCTAATCAGGGCAGCTTTACCAACACATCCCCTCTCACCATGGCAACCAGTGATACACATCGAGGCAGTGTGTGGCTCTGTCGCCCGCACTGACTGACTGACTGACTGACTCTCACACTCACACACACACACACACACACACACACACACACACACACACACACACACAATGTTCTAGTTTTTAATTATTGTCCTAAACTACAAATGAGGAATCTGTGCATTGTATTTTCATTGTATGCAGCGTCACACTTCTATCCCACTACAATTCAGAGGCAAACGTTGTACTTTTTACCCCAATATCTTATCCGACAGCTGTAATTAAGTTGCATTATTAATACAAAATACAATCAAGCTGTAAATGATGTATTATTATAGATTACAACACCAGCAGTATGTAAAGTATCTTAAATTAACTTACCAGCTGCAACATAAAAGTAATTCATTAATTATTCTAATCCAATTATATAACATTCTGTATAATGAGTACATTCAGTATATTTTGATGTGAACACTGCACATGCCACTTTTACTGAAGTGAAACATCGGAATACTTCTCCCACCTTCCCACCCTGAATGTCGTCACCCGAGCTTCTTGGCTTCAGATCACACAAACAGCCAACTGGCTCAAACCATTTCCTACTTCTAATAATACTGGCATGAATCTGCCCAGACATGTCAGGCGTTAACAGAAACACAGACTGGAGTTAAAGTTACAACACCAGCCAAACTACACTGATCAATCAAATCACCCCCACCCCACCCCACCCTCGCCTTCCTGTTGCCTTCGCCTCGTCATTGGTCTGCATCGGTGGATCGGCGGGGACAGACGTAGCAGACGCCTTGTGATCCGAGGAATGTGGAGAGACGACATAGATGCGTTTGTGTTTGTGTGGGCAGAAGAGATGTGCCGCCGCCATCCTGCCACACACATCGCTTTCATTCACAGCTACACCTTTGGAGGCAGGAACAAGTAACAATGCATGCGTTGGCTTTGTTCGACACCGAGACTCTCGTATCTGAACAGTGGGGCTGTGTGATGCAGCAGAGGGGGAGTGAGAGAGAAAATAGCTGTGAGTAGGTGTAGGTACGAAGGCTCTGATGGTATCAAACATCCGTTCATTCTTCTCCGTTAATAGCTTTGTGTTTCTCCCATTCTTCATCGCGTTGATTGGGACGGTGGCAGATATGTTAGAATCTCTAAAGATAGTCAATATATATGTATAAAAAGGACAGTATGGAGGCCTTCATACAACGGGAGGCGCAAGAAATAAAAGACAGCAAAATGAGAAATACTTTTGCAGCACTTCAATAAAAGGTTTTGAATAAGTTTGTGCAGGAAGAGGACCAAGCACAAAGACCATGTGGACCCACAGCAGCAGCCGGTCTTGGGTATTTTGTTGTAGAGCCTAAACTCCTGGAAGCGATTTTATCAAGTTTCCTATTAGCAAAACACACTGAGGGAATTTCAGTTCCCTCCAGGCTGATCCTGCCAGCAGGGGGCGACACTTCTGGTTGCAATAGAAGTCAGATTGTATAGAAGTCTTTGAGAAAATGACTATACTTCTCTCTTGATTTATTCCCTCAGTAAACATGAGTTCATTGTCTCAATTTCTAGTTTCAAGTCTTCTTCAATACAGCATGATGTTCATTTAGTAAATGATGGTCCATTTAGAGTCAAACACACCATAAAGCAGGGTATACTTTAGGACGGGGCTAACTTGTGATTGACAGGTTGCTACAAGAGCCATATACGGCATCACTTACATTAAATGGTTGCAAAAAGTCAAAATGGCGACAGCCAAATTGTCTCACTACGTCTACTTCTTATATAAAGTCTTTGGTTCCCTCTGGTAAACAGTTATGCAGTGTATATATGTAGGGCTTTTATTGTGAAAGGTAAGAACCGAAGGCGCGTACGCCGTCTTTGTTTAATAGAGTTACCGTCTTGGTTTCACACCAAACGCGTGCTGCGTGAAAGTCACCGAGCTGTGTGAGCCTACGGTTGATGTTATGAACCCAAACACGAGGGCATTAGATGTTCCGAAGTTTGTGGGATGTCCACAACAAGTTTAAAGCAGAACTAGTGATTATTTCTTCCGTGGTGGAAGGCGGAAATGATAACTGTTTGTACGGAGTAAAGCCACGCCCCCTCTTAGGCACGAATGAAGCAAATTAACCAATTTGTCGGGCGAGTAAAATCTGACCATCGGACATAAAAAGACTTATCATGACTAGAAAGGAATCCTTTGGCAAGAAGTTAAACGAAACTCCCTACAAAACAACACCCTTGGACACTATCTATTGTATGACTGCATGTGGTACATTGTTGTGCATGAATGATCTTACAGGGGGATTGTGCCGTGGTGGGGCTGGGCGGTGGGAAGTCCTCGGTGAAGTTGACATTGCACATGTCACTGCCGCAGCAGCAGAAGTGGTACGTCCCGTTCTGGATCTGCGGTGGGAGGTTGGTCACCACGCAGCGGTCGTCGCTGCAACCCTGGTGGTCGCCCAGGTGAGTCCAGCAGCCTGGCAGAGAAAGGTGACGGATTATAATTCTCTAGAAATTGTAAAAGAAGACTAGCAATGTAAAGCATCTTTTAAATCCGGATGCAGAAGTGACCCCTTAGAAAAGTACAAGGTCACATTGAAGTGTCTATAGAGATTATTTGTATCATTTGTACAAGTGGACAGCGTCTCTCTCAGCCATACCTTGTATGACCAGTCGCACTTCGCCCGGAGGACTTTTCTCCCACAGGCCGAAGCAGCGGCTGCCCTTGGCACATCGGATGGTGGTGTTCTCGGGGGACACGCGGCCTTCGCCCCCCGCCACTCGCTCCACCTCCCACTGCTGCTGCTGGTCGGTGAAGGCGCACTCCCTCTCCTCGCCCTGCGTCGCTGTGGGGAGATAGAGAAGTTTGGGCTAAGACGAGATCTTCTAGCAGAAACGGAGCCAAGCTTTGCCGGGTTGCAACAAAGCGAAATAAACAGTCGGATGACGAGCTCGTTAAATTCCCAAAATGGAGGCAGTTTGTGTTAATGAGCAAGTGTGGTAAGGAGAAAGATAAATATAACAACAGTTTCGATCACTAATATTCCACGTCATCGATTCTCATTGCACAGCAACCCTTTGAGTATGCACGTTTATTGATAATAACAGCATCTTTCTACAAAAGGTCGAAAAGGAGAAGGAGAGGCCGTAGTCTTTGCAGGGAAGAATCTTCAATAGAAGTACCAATTTAAACTCCAGTCTGAAGAACATAATACAAACACACGCAGATAAATTGAAAACAGCAAGACGACCATGAACAAACTGAATGCAATGAAACGAGGGAGGGATGTTTAACGACATCTAAACAAATGCATTATTGCAGTTCCGGCGCCCTCGTCTCAAAATGGATGGGTTGGTGAGATGGCTGATAAAATCTATGTGGATAACACATTTTTCTATAACATAAAAGCCATCAGATAAATATCTCACTCTGGAATTTTGAAGCTAAATGGGACTAGCCAACGCCATCCCGATGCACACTAGTCTGCCTTTAACATTAGCTTCATGTGACCGCGGTGTCATTTGTTCATAGCCTAGCCTTCCCACTGTAGGCTAGGCTATTTCTATTCACGGTTCAAAATCATAAAAGTGGTGTTCCGTGAAGATTATCAAGTATCAAACTCTTTTGTTTGCCACATAATGTATTTTCTGCAATGACCCAAAATAAATAAATCACATTTGCTTTATGTAGATGGAACCACTGCCATGCTAACTTCCTGTTGGCCTACAAAAATATGTTATCCCTGCACCAATCCATGGCCGAGAGATGAAATGCAGTGTACAATTTTTTTAAGAAGCCAGCATGTGAAAGGGACAGTTTGTGCATTTATGTACAGAGCCTCCGCTTAGGGTAATTTCAGATAAGGGAAACACGATGTGCGTGTTTGTTTCCCTCACTCCCAGTTCCTCCCTTTCCTTCATCCGGCAAGGGATGGAGGTGGGTGGGTGGAGAGTCTGTTATGGAGGGGGTGGAGGGTGACTGTGCCCTGCCCAAGGTCAAGCTAGCCTGTGAGGGCAGAGGGTGACACAATGGAGCGGTGGCTCGCCCGGGCACAGCGCCAGCTTCCCTCCTCTGCTCCCATCCTCAGATAAAGCCATCAACCCCTGCCTACTGTGGGCCTCGGCTGCCCTCAACCTGCTGGGCCTTCTGCTGCCTACTGTTCTGTGGGACTGACTTTGCCTACGGGGAGCGGAGGAGAGTGGGAAAGGAGTTCAAACTAACGGTTAAATATGTGGAGGAATTTTGACGAGGATCCTCAACGAGCCGACGATGGCATCACCAGGGTTGGATTCCCAACGGGCCAGAATAATATAATATGCAATAAACAATTACCTTACGTATTATCTCGTACTGTATATGTTCTCATAAAAGGCAATGAAAGCACAATACTAACCCTCCAGAAACACTAAACTATACTAAATAAATACTGAGCAGATAAGAAAAGCGTCTCCTCGAGCTGTGTTTTATTTCAGTTTAAATAGCTTAGTAGCTATGATTTCCCCAAAAAGGAACACCCCCTCTACCATTAAAGCGGAACACTGCACGGGAGACAAAATTGTCATATTCATTCATATTTTACCACTTTTCTGTGCTGCAGCTTTGATCGATAGGAGTCTGTAAACTGATTACACATTTAAAGGAAAACATAAGGTAAACAGCCAGCATCCAATCATAGCTTAGCATCCTTCAACCCAATTTTAGCCAAAAACCCAAGATAAATAGTTTACCAGTCTGAAATCAAGGACTTGAAAGCTACCGCAAATTTAGAGTGAATTCTGACCACCTCATCATTGTAAATATTGTGTATCGTATTGTATATGATGCAAGATAACATGTGCAGATTGTTTTCAGCAAAGTCAAAGGTTTCAACTATTAATTCTAGGGTTTCAATTTAGCAATTTAAGTGTGGTTATGAGGCACTACGCACTTTCCTCAACTGCAAGACTCAATCTCTTGTACTTTTTAGAAGGTTGCGATTTGCAATGACAGCCTCAACAATGATCGTTTCTGCCTCAGTTACACTTCCTTTGTAATTATCCAGACCCAGAAGTAGAGTAAGGGGCTGTGGAGGTGAGAGAAACATAAAGGAACAATTGGAGGAAGTGCAGAGCCGGAGACAACACCCATAGACAGCCAAACCAACGGACTGACCTTGCACGCCAGGATCGGAGAGCAGAACAGAAATCCATATGGCAGAGTGTCTTTCTCCCAAAGCTGGCTAGATACTGTATGCTGGCATGAATTATTAATAATGTTACTACAAGTTCAGGCTATGAAATGAAAAACCCTATCATGATACTTGTTCTACGAGAGGCTGTTGGGCAAGAAGAAAACTGAAACCGCATATAAAAAGGCTTATCGTCTCGAGTTCGATCTAGAAATTGATTTGGGGGGGGGGTTTAGGGGTTTCCATTCGAGATCGATTGATTTTTTTTCACTTCATTGTCATGAGGGAAAAGGTTGATTTTAGTACATTTTTGTTGCATTAATACAAAGCAATGCCTCCATATAAACACAACTATTTATGTAAATCACGTACCCTGATGATAATAGCTATTCACCCTCTGAAATATATTTATTGGATTTGGTAGCTCAATACACACTAGGTGTGTCTGGATAACCGATACTTTTGTACCATGTCGATACCAAAATTCCACAGTTTCCGCCGGGGCTCAAAACAACAGCGTCCTGTTGTCCGGGGGCTGCCCGAAAATGTGTTTGTGAAACTGTAAACTCACTTTCAATGTGTTCAAGGGACACACCCTAGTATTTTTTCACCTCCTGATAATGCTACATTGCTACAACTCCTCTTTGAAATCTGCAGTTGGAGAGCTGGTTAACTAGCTAGCTGTTATCAGCCGCTAAGCAGCACGGAGCCGACAGCTAACTCGCCTCCGATTTAAATTATGATGCATTCAGGCTCTGATCAGTTAATGACCAACTAATAGGTAAACTCTAACATGTTGTCATGATGTGTTCAAATGTCATCTTGTAAAATGTTTTTGGAGAGGAACTTGCATAAATCCAGATGTTTTCACAGCAATATAAAAGATATTAGAGAGGGAATTACAACCTCTTTAACTTCCCTCATACAAAACGGTATTAAAGGAGTGTAGGTTCAAGTAAATCTGCATTTTCGTTTTCAATTATCAAATTGGTATCGACTATTTCATTTCTGGTATCGTGACATCCCGAATACAATCAAGCAAGACGGAGCAGCCTGAGATGGAGCTCAAATCCCGTCCATCACAACCGGGCTTTGCTCATTTGCAGTCTGAGCCTCGGGAGCACTCCTGTAGTCACGTTCAATTGGTTCGTCTGCCACTCTGCTCGACCGCGATTGGCCGTTCGACTGAAAAAATTCCAGCTTCCCTGCGAGCGCTTTTGGTTGGATGCAAATCGCTTGTGTTTATCTCCGATTGGCCGTGGCGGGCCTGTCTCTTCTTTGCAATCTTGGTTTCCACTGCAGGATTTTGGATTGTGGGTCAGAGTATGCAGTCAAGGCTAGTAGAGAGGGGGGAGGGAGAGAGAGAGAAAGAGAGGGTAGTCATATCAAAAGGCTTCGGAGTAGTTTTCTGCTCCGAGTCTGTTCATTGGATGATGGCCGGCACTGCTGAGTGTTTACCCATGGCCCAGTTATTTGCTAATCTCCCCCCCCTAAACCTCCTCCCCCAATTGGCCTTCTGTGCACCCTCCCACCCCCAGTCTTCCCCCTTCGCCTCAGCCCTTGCTGCTAAAAAACAACAGCGATCTAATCTGGCTCTCTCCTTCCTCGCTGCCAAGGCCCATCGGAGAGAAGCAAGACACTGCGCTCCGAGACTTGTTTAAAAGTCACAAAGTCAGCTGTTTTCTCACTGGCTCCGGGTTCACGTTCGAGACTGGAGGCAGGAACACGCGGGGCCCCCCTGCTGACATGCGTGCACCGTCCACGGCCACAGGATGAGCTGTGCTCTCCTGCTCGAGCGTTGATTGGGGGAGAACTGCAGTCAAATTGCCACGTAGAGCCTTTTGCCACGATGTCGAGACGGCACTCGTATTAATCAAACCTACGTGCATTTTTAAACCACCCACCTCTGTGGAGCTTACTTTTGTGAACCGGCCTGGTGCAAAGGGGCATGCACGTGTATACATGGCGCAGGTGGCGACGGCCATCAGAGGCACGTGGTGGCCTTAAATCGTACCTGCTGCTGCTGTTCGGATGCGCGCTTGTTGCCGAGGTAGGCCGGACGGGTCTCCCGGTTGAGTTTAAAGATGTGGGGGGTAGGGGGGTGGAAAGGGGCTGAGTGGGCTTTAATCTGTCCCATCTGCTGCCTTGGGACTGCCTCCCCCCCACCCCAAAAAATCCCACTACCACTCAGTCTGGGTCTGTCTGAGTCTGGTACAGTTATGCTAATCCTGAGGATTACACTACCCCTCAAAGCTTAGAGGGCTCCATTATTGACCATGATGCATTTATACCCAATATACACTCCCCCCCCTTCCTTTTATACCTCAACTTTCCCAAATATGTGATGAAAACAGGCTGCGTTGCGTCTGAATTCAGTCTTTGTTTATGACAACGTCTCTTTCTTGTTGAATAGAGGAACAGCCGCTGCTACTTGATGGGATACATACTCGCCTGACATGCTGCACAGCCTGTGGCTGTCTGGTATGACGGGGTTCACCTGTTTGGTCGGAGCAGACAGGTGCTGTGAACTAAGACCATGTGTTGTCAAAAAAAAAAAAATGTGTCAGTTGAGAGAAAAATGGATTGGAAAACTATTTTTATTTTTCAAGCAAAAATGACAGCACTGAATTGTGATTATTAGCTACTTTTCTTTGTCGTGTGCGCTCCGTTAGCTTTACTGGCTGCTAACAGATAATGTTGACTAGCTTTCCTCCTCTTGTCGATTTTTACCCCTGATAATTTGTTCATTATCAGGGGTAAAAATAGGGTGCGCCCTTCCAGATTTTAGAGGTTGTTAACCTCAAGCCCTGCCGGAGCCTATGGAACCAGCAGTGCTGTAAAAAACATTTTGGACTTGGAACTAAGTTTCTCATGACATCCCTATGTTTCACTGTTATTCCTAACTTTGTTTTCATAGCAAATGATTAATAGAGAAAATGATAAGCAGCTCAATCGATAATAACAAATTAAATGAATGACCAAAACTGAATATCACCTGCATAATATGTTCAAACCTCCCGACTGGGACACTGCTCTTAAAAACCTGAATGAATAGCTCACACCCCATCTGTCTGGCTGCTGTTGATTCTAGGCTGTGGGCATTCGATGATAAATTACAGAGTGATACTTCAGGCTACAAATAACACTGGAAGCACTTTAAGCATTAACACTATGGTTAAATACACAAACACACCACGTAACCCTATAATGCTTCTGTTGGAATAATATTGGAGTATTATAGGCCTAATAGCGCAAGTATAATAATACAACAACAAAATCACTAACTGTCACAGAGTAACATGCTTAAAAGGAAGAATAATGAATGATTTAAGAGATATAAAAAAAACAATATCACCTTAAAAACAATGCCCTTTTTATAAATATTCTAACCATAAAGAATACATTTAATAATAAAAAAACAGCCTAACCAAAACAGCTCATCCATACTCTGAGCAACATTTGTTTTTACGCGCTCCAGACTTATTGTCTCTGCTGGTTAAGGAAAGAACGCGTTTGTGTTAATCATAGGCTGTCACTCTGAGTTACCATCTCAAGGCTGCACCTTTTGTTTTCTAAAACATCCACTAATTTCTCCTTTTTGCAAAAGCCGAAGGCCCGGCTGAACACTGTCCTATTGTATTCCACTTTGCTTTTTACCTCTGCTCACAACTCAAACCAAGATACCAAGAGAGAGGCGGACATTGATTTTCTCCCCTCATCTAATAGAGTACAAGGCCTGCTGTATTAGAGACCAAATCCCTCCTCTCCTCCCATTCCAGCATTCGTTGGTCCGTTTCGAGCTGCAGTCAGTGTAATTTTATCTCGCAAAGAAACGATGTGGACAGAGTACAAAACAGTGCGGAGCCAGAGTGGGTGCAGTGCTTTTATATCATTGTCCGTTTGCAACAACGCCGTCCTTGATTTCCTGTCTAAATTGCATTACACAATCATTGTATTAACTCTATTTTTGCTCCTACACACTGGTTGGTTTTACAACCGATTGAAACATTTTACGAGCTACTTCCACCTGCTTACAGTCCCTGTGTTTACCTGCAGAGCGATGCTATGTCCACATCCGGGACGGACCGCGATGTGCGCGCAGCAGACTAGCTTGAGAGCTAAAGGTGGAGAGGGGCCCCTGGGCTTCGGGCAAAATCAATGCTGTTAATTGGAACGCGCACACCACCAATTTCTGTGCTGCTTTCTGACAGTCGACGGCTTTCATTACAATTGACGTTAAAAAAAAACGTGCATACCAAATGTATACATTTGCTGGAATAAAAGAAGTATAAATCAATATAAGATGTGGGCATCTTTTAAAAACTGAATACAATTGGGTCCTGAATATTTAGACTGACAAAACAAGATATTTAAAGCAGTCACAGTGGGATATTGTGAAGGGCATTGTTCGCCATCTTTTGATGCTTTCATTGACAGTAATGGTCCAATGAAAAGTGCCCTCTACTGATTTAGCACTGCACTACTCTATCACATTGTCATCCAGAACAACCACAGACGTCTCCTTTTAGTTGTTGTATTAGTTGCCTATATTGCAGTTCCATCACTGCCAATTTGTTTGGAGAGCTAGGTGTGCAGTACTAACAGCTGCTTTTTGTTGTATTTTCAAAAATTCTTTATCTCCAGCTGAAACTGCCTCACGTGACATCACAGGTGGACATTCATACGAGACTTCGCACGACTCTCTGGAGACACTACTTAATACTTTTTGGGTTTTTTTCTTCAAATATGCAGCAATATTTCCCCACCCCACATGGAAACAACAATCGGTTTTGCAGCCCTACATGATTTCAGCCCTTTCTTTACTAATTTCAAAATGTCTTGAGCGAATTCCTGAGCGAGTATCGTACTTGGCATTTAAGCTATTTGGATTTCATTCTCATCTCATTCCTCTTCATCTAACCTTGCCATTCAAATCACAGATTAAATGCCAGTTCTGATTTGGCAAACCAGGTACAGACTGTACCTGGTTTACCAAATCAGACCCGAGACAATCACTTCACTTTCCAGCTGATGTGAGCACAGAGCTGACAGCTGCAAGAGTCGCCGCCGTGGCCCCAGAGAGGCCGGAGAGAGCGGCCCGGTCTGTGTAACAGTGGGCCTGTCAACACCACAGCATGGTGCTGAGGACACACAGCCTCAGTTTTGGACAGGCGGCGCAAATGAGCAGCCCCCTTTTCTTTTGTGCTGCCCGGTATAATACTTCTGCTCTAAGCCCCTCAAAACCCTCCAGCTCACCTGGGACAACAGTGTCCCTGAATGTGGGCTTGTGGCACACATTGTTAGCACGCACATGCTACAAGTTGAACTTCACTTGGTGCGAAGTCAGGGCTGTAAGGGATCTAAATGTCATTACTTAAGAACTACTGGGGTCACGCCGCAGGTGAGCGTCTGCAGGTTCATGCTCGGATTTTGGAGCAGCAGGTGGAAAGAGGTAAAAAGCTGAGGTGGGGTGATGGGAGTCCAAAGAATGTTGGAGCTCAGACTCTGAGGCAGCGGAGGGAAAAGCTGTCGCTTCTGATTAGTTTTGCAAAGTGCAACGATTCTCATTTATTGGCTGTTTACATGTCACACGTTCACATAAGTATCCATTAATCGTCCTCACACTGATTTTGCCGATCACTGTAATCGTTGAATCGCTCTTGGGGAGGATACTAATTTGCATGCCATGTCTCATGAAAAGGTTTGCTGAATGTTCCTCTGTCCCCGTGCCCCCCCTTACTGATCCTACATCACGACCTGGCAACTCATCTCCTCAGTAAATGCATCATGTCCAGCTTCATCCGCTGAATCACGCCGCTCCATCGTCTTACTCATCTACTTACTTCGCCATTTCTAAATTTGTTGTAAAAAGCAGCAGGCTTGTACTCCTGTATTTCTTCCATGCGCGAGCTCGTAAATCAAAAAGCACAGAAAAATATTGTTGTGGACATTGGAACGTTCAACGATTACAGGCCTCGCTCGGCCTTGTATTTAAGTGGGAATTAATGGAAAATAAAAGACACTTGTCTTTTGGATGCAAATGTAACGCAAATAGGGCCCCTCTGCACTATAAATACCAAACCCAGTAACTGTTCATTCAAATTCTGCGCCACACTTCCATATTTCCCTCTACAACAGTAATTACTGTGGGCTTCTGATAATACACAGTCTATGAATGGAACACACACACACATGTTTTGTACTATCTGACCTTGAGTCACACACACAATTAAGAAGCTGTTTGTACACACATTCACACCCACGCACTTGGCTGTAGCAGCAGACGAGCAAAACCGGGCTGCAACGCCACCTATTTTTGTACACAGACACACACAGCCAAAGCACCATGTTGAACTTCCATCACTTAAATTACCCATCTTGTAAAATTCTCTCTCTCTCTCTCTCTCTCTCTCTCTCTCTCTCTCTCTCTCTCTCTCTCTCTCTCTCTCTCTCTCTCTCTCTCTCTCTCTCTCTCTCTCTCTCTCTCTCTCTCTCTCTCTCTCTCTCTCTCTCTCTCTCTCTCTCTCTCTCTCTCTCTCTCTCTCTCTCTCTCTCTCTCTCTCTCTCTCTCTCTCTCTCTCTCTCTCTCTCTCTCTCTCTCTCTCTCTCTCTCCTGGGCTCCTATCTTATCATGCTCAAGGTCTCACAGAAGCCTGGCTTCAGCCCAAAGTTTTAAACAGGGGCACAACTTGGCAGACGGGGACTGCGGTATGTTCGGCAGTGTTTTTCCAGGCCTTTGTACACGGAATGATTAGAGAGAGAAATGAGGAGCCAGGGCTCCACTCTGCTGCTCTGTCCAATAGGCAGATATATATGAAGGTTTGCTTAACCGGAATGAGATGAGCTGAGCCGAACAGATCACTCCAGATATAGAAGCCAGACGGTCAACAAGATGGAGAGGGGAGTAAAAGGGACACATGTGGTGATTGGGGTGAAAATGTGTGCTTTGGACTGTCTATAATGGAGGACAATCTGCATTAAAACATACTTATATTATGGCAAAAACGGAATGAGCCCCAGTCAAAATGTCATAATCTGAATGGAGACTGAAGTAGCACACAACATCCAAAACCGGCTATGAAATACAGGCAGCAGCCCAAAAAAGAAACATTAAATATTCATGAGAAGCACATTTATCTCTTTCCAAAAAAACAAAAAATCAATCCCCTAATAAGCCACTTACCAGCCACAGAAGTCAGGAGAATCGTCAGGCAAAAAACAAATTTAGCGAGTGATTTCATCGTGATTCGGCCCAAAGCCATGATAGTGTACAGCCGACTTGTGGTCCCTCAGTTGGACCTCCTTCCAAGTCTTGTTTTACTTCTTTCTGGTCCTCTTGTTGCAGCTGATTGTGTGATTTTAGCCCCGTTTTCCTCACGTCAGCTCAATAACTTGAACCGAGTTCTCAGGTGTGTAACACATGAATATATGTGTTACACGCGGATAAAAAGAAGCGCCGTTTTGATAACCAACATTCAATGCCGATAAAAGTTGGTCCCGCTATCGACTCCCGCACGGACCGGACAGACGCGCGGAGCAGCTAACGCGTTTGGCGGATCTGCCGTCTGCGACTAGCCAGCCAACAACGTCCATGTCTGCTAGCTAACATGCTAGCTGCCCGGGACGACTGTCTGTCTGCTGGAAAAAACTTGGTCAAAGAAGCGAAATATCTCACACACAAAAAATAACCCACTACTTTCATGTGAGCACAGACTTTTTCTCGGCTGTACGCTTTTTAAAAAAGAAAAAGATAGTCCACCCGTTCGATAAAACAGGCAATACTTTGGCGTAAAAGACAAGTAGCTCGGTGAGGCTACAAGCCGACTGCTATCAATGTTAGCCTAATAGCTAGCCAGTTAGTTCTCCGCGTCCCGTCTCATTTCACGGTCTCAGCTGAGGGGAGGGGGGCAAAATAAAAATAAATCACAAGTCAACGGCGCCAACAGTGAGCTTCTCTGGTTTGCGATAGATGGAGATTATTACACCCATTCTGGCAGACGATGGGATGAGGGATATCTGTTTGTCTGATCTTCCCCGAGGCAGTCGGCGGCGGTTGGCGTTGACGCTTCGGAGCTCCGCTGGGCAGCCAGACAGACAGGCAGGGCGGCTGGGAACGCCTCGTTTGCAGGCTTGTCTGGACCGCTCGTCTCCGGTATCGGGTTGCTGTGTGTTGGGGGTGGAGAAGGACAGTCCCTCCACAGGCAGTAGGAGGGGTGATGCAGCGCCGCTGTGCCGCAGACTATGGATATAACAACACCCTGGAAACATGTGATGCATTCAGGCACTCGATGCAAGCCTCCGAGTTTTTATATTTACTGTAAAGGCCGTAGAATAGAGCTAGGCTCAGGTTGAGCGTTCATTATAAAATATATGAAGCAATCTGAATGCAACCTGTGCACGACCGCTTCAATGTTTGCGGTAAGTATTTTACAAAAAGAGAGGCTAAATCATTTCTAATTATTTGTGAAAACATGCCAATAGTCCAATACAAAATACATGATGATTATTATTATTATTATTATGTATTATTAATCATATTATTCTTATTTATAATAAGAATAATATGATTATAAGTACTATTTCTGATTGCTATTAAATGCATCAACAGTTACTCAACTATTAGTGTTACTTCACTGCCTCTGTGTGGTCAAATAACTTGACACAGAGTTTAAAGCTTAAAGGCCAGACTGGAGAGTCAAAACAATAATTATTCCAGCAGGTGGCAACGTCCGCCCATGCCTACGGCGGAACAGTATGCGGCTTTGTAGTTATATAACCTCAAAACAGTATTAAGTGCAGCAAAAATACGTTATGCGCCTTGTATTGATTCAACAATTAAATTGCGAGGACTTTACTATTCCTAACTTTCTATCTATATATGTATATATAACTAGCATATCTAGTTGGCTGAGAGTGTCCATCAGACATAGTGTATAAATAATGCATCCATCCATCCATCCATTTTCAATACCGCTTATCCTCATTAGGGTCGCGGGGGCGCTGGAGCCTATCCCAGCTGACATAGGGCGAAGGCAGGGGACACCCTGGACAGGCCGCCAGTCCATCGAGGGCACATGTAGGGACATACGACCATTCACTCTCACATTCACACCTATGGGACATTTAGAGATCAATTAACCTGCAGCATGTCTTTGGACTGTGGGAGGAAGCCGGAGAGCCCGGAGAGAACCCACGCTGCCACGGGGAGAACATGCAAACTCCACACAGAAGGACCGCTCCGACCGGGAATTGAACCCGCGGCCCCTCTTGCTGTGAGGCGACAGTGCTAGCCACTACACCACCGTGCAGCCTTATAAATAATGCAGTCATGTTATATTAAAAAAATGTATAACAATGATGGATGAGTTGGTTTACAGGGCTGTCCCACTATTACACTGTGGAAGGGGGCGTGCCAGTGCGCGCGAGGGACCTCCGCTGACGGGACAGAGAAGCGCAGCGGGCTTCGGCTGTCGGCTGGTGACGAAGGCAGTCATCTTCTGGCCTCGTGGACAACGACACACACATGCGCGCGTTAATGGTAACTTCAAGGGCGGCGTAATGGCAGGATAAAACTGCAGGCTAGTGTGCGTTCACATACGTCGGAAAGCCCGCTTTGGAACTGCCACCCCCTGCTCCTCTCAGCAACCTGGCGGTCTGATGAAAGGTGGGGCCGTGCCATGGCTTCTGCTCCACCCGAAGCGAGGAAGTTCACCCGGGGGCTCAACAAGCCGGGCACCGCCGCGGAACTGAGGCAGAGCGTGTCCGAGGCTGTCAGGACGTCAGTGTTGATGGTAAGAGCGGGGAAGGCACGCAGGACACTGTATTCAGCTGCTAGCTCACCACGGGAGGTCTTTAACTGTAGCTATGAGTTGTATCAACGTCTATTATTTATCTGAGAATGGGGACATTTCTATGTCGATGCTGTCACTCGGTGCTAGGATGTCTATTGTTACAACTTTCTCAAAAGGGTTGCCAGGTAACTGAAATATACACCTCCAGCTCCAAAGGGACACACACACACACACACACACACACACACACACACACACACACACACACACACACACGCAGCACATTTCTTTAGTCTATCCTGTCATCTGACTCCCTCCCCCCAGGTGCACCTTGCAACCAGATAGGTTATAGACAGGAACAGCTTAGTAATAACTAGGGTAAGAATGGCTAAATACTGTAAGTCAGGATGCTCTGAGATACACATTTGTGACTATTATAATGAGGTATGATAATATTATTGTTTAGGCTGTTGTCTACATTAAGACCCTCTGGGCACTGGTCGACATGTTACAGTCGCACACTGTACACCATGGCCTTCACAGTACAGCTGGGTTGCACACCAAGCACAAAGTTGAGCAGAAGTGTACATTAAAGCACATTCAAATGATGTGCTTGTCAATAGGGCGGTGCATCGGCTACCGTTTGTACTGTAGATACTGGATGTTTTGTGCATCAAGTATTGCTTGTTTTGCGGAAATCCCAGTATCCATCACCAGCTTCCCACCCACGAAAAAGTGATATGCCTTTTCTAACTTAAGGCCTCCTTCTGATTGTTTTAAAAATAAAATAATTAGCACCTTCCCAAACAAATCACAAGGTCAATCACAAAGTAGCCCAGAAATCATACCCTGCTTTATCCAAATATGACATAATATTAATGACAAATACTTGAAACCAGAGATTGAGACCATAAACTCATGTTTACAATGTTTACTGAGGGAATAAATCAAGTTAAAAGTAGAGTCATTTTCTTATAGACTTCTATACAATCTTTTTACAACCAGAGGAGTCACCCCCTGCTGGCCATTACAAAGAATGCATGTTTCAGACACTTTCACATTGACTTGGCTTTTCAGAACCCGAGGTGGCAGTCTGATCCAGAATAGCTCCCTCAAAAGAATACTCAAAGGGCGCATACCACCCGGGCGCAATCCCTGGTTCGATTCCTGGCTGGCCGGACAGTTCGCAGCCTGTTGTTCCCCTTCTCTCTTTCCCCACATTTCCTGTCTCTTTCCGCCAACATTATCTATTAAAAGCATAACCTATTCTCAAAGTGTAGTCTCCAATTCCAAGCTGAGATGACATCACAATGACATAATCAAGGTTATTTTCCCAGGATCTCCTTCAGAGTTAGGGACCTACCCATCTGCACTTACAGTTATCAGAAAATACATTGTACCTCTTTTTGGCGGGCCACAAGGCCTGCACCTGGGTCCCATTATGTGCCTGCTATGGTGCTTACTTCCGCTGGACCTCTATTTTTGACTTTGCATTCATGGCGGAGCTGTTTTCCCCTGCCCATTTGACATGGAGACTGACTGGTATAGTAAAACAAATATATTTATATAGTATACTAGACGTCGAAGAATGTCCACAACAGCTCAGCTTTCACCCAGCGAGAAGCAGGTCGGCTGGTGTTGGATTTCTGTGTGACTTTGAGTTTATCTGGTTGTGTACACTTAATCCAAAAGGATGGCGGAAGTATTTGAAAGACTGGTTTTAATGAGTCCCTAAAACATACTCCTTTTCATGGTATAGCGTAGCACAATCCATTATTTACTCCTAGTTACAATCGGTGTCATAGTAGCCCTATTAATTCTGTTTTAGTACACAGTGTGTGGAGTGGCATAATGGATGTCAGATCAGATCCCTGCGCTGCATTAAATAATGGATGATGATGGTGGTAGGTGTCACGGCTATTTTTAAACATGCCCTCTTTAACCCGGTGTCGCACAGAGGGGACCATTAATTATGAATACCTGCATATCTGATAAATCATCTATAGGTTCAAGACCAAGGCTCAGGCAAGTTGGAATGCCCGCACGCATGCACGCACAGACAGACACACACACACACACACACACTCGCCATGGTTACTGCAGGCGTGGCCAGCTCGCTCAGCTACTTTAGTAAAGGGAGCGGAGGCCAAGCAGTTGAGCGGTAAAGACAGCCCCTGCTGTTTTAATAATCACTTCCAACTGTTGTAAATGCTTGCTCAGGGTTTTTCTACCCTCTTTCTGCCCTCTCCCTGCCTTGCTGAATGAGTGTCTTGACCCACTTCGTCATACACACAAACGCACCCTCTCCAAATACTCAAATTATGTCCATACATCCTGACACATCCTGTACATGAGACAAAACTAAGCCCTGCCCACGGGCCTGAAGCAAACTCATTTAACAGTAAACAAAAAATGTGTTTTTCTGAAAAACATTTAACTCGAGAAACAGGCAATGCAGTAAGAAAACTATTGATTCATCTTGATTCATATTTGACCAGTGCTGCCTATGATAGTTTTATCGGAGTTCACTAGTGTCGCCAGCAGTGATTGACAGCGTTATAGACTCCTCGGTTCTGATTGGTTGCTCATGGAATCTTGCAAACGCTATTAGGAGCACTAAAAGGAGGTAGAGGAGTTCACAGATTATCTATTTTACGCATATATTGACAGTTTGAGCAAGTACGACAAAAAGTCATTGTTTTTTAAAGTTGCCAACTGCAGATTTAATACCACATTAAATTAGATTCTTGATTCAGTCCAGCAGTTCTAACTCCCCTCCCCGGATTTGGTCTGATCAGAGCATTCAAAAAAACCCAACCTGGTGGAGATAATCTGCAGATGCTTTAGCACTGCTGACCTACATCTGTGTCATGATACACGACCTATGATGATGAGCGGGGGTGGGGGTGGGTTTGTGGCGTCACAAGGTTGCTACTGCAGATGGCTGAGGCGAGGGCTTTTCTGGCCTTGTGGTTTCCACGATGTCTTTATTTAGGCTACCTCACAATCTGTCGGAAACACCCGCTGCCTTTTTGCTACCGAGGCCAGCCTGGCATGTGTGTGTTTGCGTATGTAGACGATCTTCATTTCTCCCTTTTTTAAAACGGATAGAAAATAGCACAAACCAACATCGTTGTAATGCATGGTTTTGACATGTTGCCACCAGTCTTCCACCACAATCCAGGCTGTGATCGTTCTGTAGAGCCTGCAGGCTTACGAATGGACAAAAAAATAACGCCTGTACTTGTTTGAGTGCCACATTTTTATTGGACAGATGCTGCGTGTTTTTGTTTCTGCAACAAGGCCTGGAGTGTTGGTTCAAGAGAGTGTGAGGGAGATTTCAGCTTATTGCAACATCTCCAGTGTTTTGAGTTTTCTTTTGTTTTGTGGTTTATGGTGAGAATCTGCCCAAGGTTTTAGCAAACAGTGACATTACATTTCAACTTTAGCAGTTTTACAAATTCCAAAAGATCTCAGACATTTCATATTATCAGACGTATTCCTATTCCTAGAGATGGGAACTACGTTAGTGTCGTATATATGGTTTAAGAAGAGTGTAATCATGAGCACTTTTAATCAGACACAAATTAAAAGAAAAAGTTCTGCTTATAGTAAAACACAACTAACACTGCTCCCAGCTGGAAAACATTTAAATTAAATCTGGAACGTCTATCTGGTGGCTTTTAGGCTGCACAAGAATCCATCCACGTGAAAAGTCGGGCTGAGATAGGTGGAAATAGAGCACATTAACCAGTGGCGTACTTAGAATATGATCGTGAAGGCGCCAGCGCCGTGCTGGTTGGTCTCTTTCCTGGTTAGTTATTGAACACAGACGGTTTTCTTCTCCCGGCCTAGTCGGCCAGATTACCTGCAGGCCTTTCATGACTCTCAATGCCCAAATCACACCAGTGTAACCCAGATTCTACGGTTCCATTCATTATTATTACTCTGAATTTTAGGTCCCTGATGGAACTATTGGCACAGTTCCAGTTTACAACTACGCACTCTAAAATTGCAACGGGGACATGTTCTGGGCCACTTTTCACTGACACTTGGAAAGCAATCCTTTAACAAGCAACTACTCTCCCTGTCGTGGAAATGTACGAGTGTGCGTCATGTCCCATTTTTACAACAGCCAAATTGCCCAAATGATTAGAAACTGCAGGTTTACTGCAGAGTCCACAAGAGGTGCTGAATGGTGGTTCAGGTTACTGATGGTAGTACCTCCCACCTTAGTGGCCTGGATGAGGACTTCCTCCTCTTCGTCTCCAAACACCTTCATCTGGATTGATTGGATTTGCCATGTGTCTTTTGAATAACTTCAAATGTAATATTTGGGATTATGGTGTATTTCAGATGTGTTAATGGATCATATTTTATCTAATTTGTTTGGTGATATAAAGATAATGTACATGTTTGGCAAAACATGATATACCTTTTGAAAAGATGAGGTAAGGAGCATTTTCTGCCTTATTTCTTTTCTCCCCCCAGTGAGTCTTCAGGCCTCAGTGTTGTTGCAGTGCTAGGAGCTGCCTGTGGGAGGCAGCAGTGATGCACGTCTTTACTCAAGGTCTGATTCATTTGGTATGCTGTGTATTGCCACTACTGATTATTTTCTTTTCTTCCTCTAAAATAACTTGTCTTGTTGCCAGGAGACCAACCTTAATCTCTCATATTTAATTTTTCAGAATATAAAAGGGTTTACGGCGTTGAAAAGCTGACGAAAAGTCCATATTTTGGTTTTAAACTGTATTTATGAGTACATTTATGATCAAGGACGGATGGGCGAGACTGTTTTGTGGATTGGAAGATGAGCATCTTACATTTAGATTGCTGACTGTGTGTGTGTGTGTGTGTGTGTGTGTGTGGGGGGGGGGGGGGGGGCTTTCATCATTGCCACTGTGCCCTGCTTTACATCTGATGAACGTCTTCTTTGGATTCTGATGAAATCATTTTGTGGTCCGGTGCAATCCGGTGCAAAAAAAGGTTATTGGGTGCATTATGGGGTGCATTTTGGATTTCATTCGATTTATGTAACCCCCTGAGGGACAGCCCTTAATGTAATGGCATTGTTCAAAGGATGCTTTTTGAATGCGCCTGAAAACACTGCATCCACAGATCAGTCTTCTGGAGCCAAGTTTTCGTTCACTTATTATGCACATTTGTCTTCTCTCTTTCTTTCTTTCTTTCTTTCTTTAATATGATTCTCCTTCCAAACCATTTTGCTGCATCATCCACTTAAAAAGTAGGTGAGTGTGTCACCCGCTGATGAAATATTTACAACAGGAGAGAAGCAGAAGAAAATGCTGAGATGTAAATGAGCCTCACATAAACAAGGCTGTGTCATTTATCTCACACCCTGAGGAGAGGATATAAGGATGTTCATTAGATCGTGAGGAGTTGCACAAGGTTGCCCGGTTCGTCTTGGTCGTCCTATGACGCACGGCGCTTGATTTATCAGTCTGATCCAGGAGTTAATGTCTGTGGGCCTGGCAACGTGGGTCAAGAGGAGTTAAATCATTCTTTTTTCTTAGAGCGCATGTAATTGACATCAGAAGGATGACTGCATTGCTTGTAATCCTGCTGTCAGTGGGATAAAGAAGGAAGTAAGGAAGGAGGCAGAAAGAAGGAGTCCGCAGCAGCCACTTTGTGTGTGAGTGCGTCTTTGTTGGTAACATGCTGCTTTTACTGTTGACAAAGCATGCAGAGTCAGAGAGTGACTAAGCTGTGAGAGCGAGGAGGGGAGAGAGGAGAGAGAGCCCGCTGGAAGGGGAGGGGGAGGAGGGGGAGGAGGAGAAGCGAAAGTGACAGTCGTTAGTGCGTGATGGAGAGAGATGGCAAGGCTGAGAGAAGAGGGAGGGAAAGCGATCCAGTGAAGAAGGAGAGTCGGTGAGAGAGCAAGGCGAGAGCGTCTGAGCATCCTCGTCGTCCCCCTTCCCTCCCCGGCGGAAGGCAGGAACGCCCTGCTTTGGCTGAGTGAGCAGCTTCTCTCTCCTCCGCGCGCTCACCCCTCCATCCCGGCTTAACTGCACACCGGAGGATACGACTCTGGGCTGAGATTCGCTTCAGAGGGTAGCGGTTTGGGACCGTCCTCAACCGGCTCCTCGGGAAACTGATACCCGAGTGACTTTTAACGCACACCTGTGAGGGGACTTCCTCTACATGCGGAGAGGGATCGAGGCGTGGAGATCAGGTTGCCGCGTCCACCTGGGCGAGGAGTTGGGAGGCTCCAGTGAGATCGTTTTCCTGCATGGTGGTGGCGAGCGCTCGTTGCCACCATGGGATGCACCACCAGTGTGGTTCTGTTGGAGGGGCTGCGCTCCATCCTCGAGAGGAACTGTGGCTACATCAAGGGGGCGGTGGGGCCGTGCGCTCTGGAGGAGGACGGGGAAACGCTGAGCCTCAGGGGATCTCCACTCTGGATTCCCACCACTGCTCTGGTAAACCCTCTTTGGCATATTACCTCTCACATTCTCACTGGTCATTTCCAGTAATGTTCCACTATTTAATTCAATTAATACAAAATCTTTTTCTAGGCTCATTAACTGTTATCGAGAAGGTGTACCACACACGATGATGGGTTAAAATGAGTTTAAGTGGATTTGATAGCGAGGAGGATTCATTTCCTTGAGTCCATAAGACTGAATTTCCTCCATATTAGATATAGAGTGTAGGTAGTTCCAAAATGCTTTTATTACCAACAAACACACATACAGGTTTGGTGACGCTCCTCGCTCTTTCCTCTCGCCTCTCAGTCCCTCCTGCTCTTTATTGAGAAAAGACAACCCGATTAACCCCAGCTGAGGCTGATTAACCCTCAGCCCCAGCTGAGACTGATTAGACATCATTCCAGCACTGTTCCCTGAGCCACACCCCCGCTCCACCCACTCTACAGCTGAGTCTAACCACACCCCACTGCCACAGAGAGAAATGCATTTTCTTTATTCGATCAGTGACTCTAATAGCTGGAGCTACAGTTTATTTTCGGTACATATAGCACATCCTGTAATATCTTTCTTGAGGTTACAACATTAATAATTTACAGATAGAGCGGAAACTTGTTGGATTGAGCACAGATCAGCAGATCTTTGGCTAATATTCTTCCTAATAGACTCCCTTGAGGAGCTGGACTTAGAAGTCAAGTATATTTCTCAGTGCCGCGCGATCGCACAATTACTGCGGCAGATCAAAGGCTTAACATTTGGCTGCGAGGAAATACAACATAAGGCTCAGGATTTGCCAGAGTTTGGCCGTACTGAGCAAGAAACGTACAATCTAGGTCCGTAGCCATGGTGTCTTCCACTTGGAGTGATGCACTGCTACATTAAGCTACTCCCCGCCAGTTAGCTCCATTAGCTCATAGCCTGGCCTTCGCTAAATCAAAGAGATGTAATGGACAATCGATGGCGAGGGAGGAAAGTAGGACTTCTAGTGCTCACTATAAACCATTATCTCTTTTGGATGCAGTGTTTCCTTTACAACCATTGAGTTGCTGTTGGTCTCCCAAAACCCGTACAAGAGGGAAACAGGGACCTCTTTGAAAACAATAATGTAGACACCCGTGTTCGCTACATGATTGGGTTTTAGCAGTCACGTCGTGTCCAGCGTTGTGTTCACCCATAAACTAGTAAAACGTTGATTTGTGAGGGTTCATGTTAAAGTATATTTGATGTATGTGAGAGAGAAATAGATCAAGAAATGCAGTCTTGTGTTTGAAAAATAAAACTTTTATTTTCCCCCACAAAATGACAGCTCGGCTACCATAGCTTCCTTCTCTCCAGTCACTCAGCAGTCATATAGGTAGAGCACAGGGGTTGAATCCAACGGGTCCAGGTCACAAGTAGCATTTTAATTTTATTTTCCTGTCCAGTATTTAGATTATTTAATTATTATTATTAATTATTTACTGACTTATTCACGTTGAATCCACTGATGAATATTGTACACTCGAATGCACATAATACACTTTTGGAAGTCCTGCTAAATTCTGTCATTCTGGTCCAATTATTGTGTAAACCAGCCGGGAGCCTGAACGGATCTACACTCTGTTCCCGTGTTCTCTTCAGAGTTCATGTTGCTCGAGCCGTATCTCCCGTATCACATTTAACGCGTCCCACATGTTGCTTCCTGAACTACCTGAAGGCGCACTAACATAAAGTTGACCGCGATACAGAGCTGCTCTTTGACACTTTGATTAAAGGAAATTCTGCATTTCTTGTGTGTGTGTGTGTGTGTGTGTGTGTGTGTGTGTGTGTGTGTGACGGGTCAGTCTGACGGGGGAGTTTAGCTTCTTTTCAGGCGACGCCCTCACACTTTCTCTCCCCAAGGTGCCTTGCAGCAATGGTCGCCCCCCTTCCCCCCCGCAAAACATTACATCATTCCCCTTTTCTCCACAGACTTGTGTGACGCCCTATATGTGTGTGTGTGTGTGTGTGTGTGTGTGTGCCTCCTGGGAAGGGTGTGGAAGGCTCACATGTGCTAATGAGTTCAAGCTGTGTATAAATCCTTTTCTCTCTCTCTCTTTCTCTCTCTCTGGCCATTCTTTCTGGTTTTTTTTTTTAACGTTCTTACGCAGACGGCCTTGCAAACTCATTTGCGCTACCATCATGCACATGCTCGGACACAAACCCTGGTGGTGTCTCTGGCACGGCTCCCGCGATTGGCTCCAGGAAGCGTGGTGGCGTGAGGGAGCACTCCGTAGATGCGGGTGAACAAAGCGGGATGACCTCAGTGGCAGGCAGGGTCTCTGACAAGAGGCTGATTATCACGCGCTGGTGACGCCGTCGCTGAGGCCTCCGCAGTCCAGTCAGCAGGAGAGCCAGGTCCGAGAGCTGCATTGGAGTCAGTGCTGCTACTAGAAGGAGGTTCTTTCCAACCAGCATAAGAAGCAGAATACAAGTAGTCTGTCGCAAAACAGTTGCGTTGTAGTGTACATGTATTTACCACGGAGAGTTTAGAGATTAGAAGGTGACTATGATATGAACGGTTTGTGGCTTAGTTTATGCTGTTGTAGGTTAGAGTAACATCCTCTAACTATAAAGCATGTAATCTGTGTCCCTCGCTTATCTTGATCGACTTGGTGACTTAATTGCAGGGGACCCAAAGACGTGTGGAGGGCCTGGTCAGAATGAGGACGTTTTGCAGGTTGAAAACAAAAAAAGGCTTTTTATAGAAGACACTCCAGCAACACTACAACAGGCAAGGTGTTTTTACAAGGGGTTTTGACAGGGGCATTTTTGCTGTTGCCATTATGTGTGAACCAAAGTTCCCATTCTTGGACTGCGGAGGAGTGACGTAATGCCATATATGGCTCTGGTAGCTAAGCCCTAAAGCATACTCTGTTTTATTCTCTATTTGACAGAACCATAATTAATGAACATCATGCTGTATTGAAGAGGACTTGAAACTAGCGAGCTGCCCCCTGATGACTATTGGAGAGAATACAGGTTTAAGGCATTTCCACATTGGCTTCACTTGTCAGGACAGGAGGACGCTGCCTGGTTAGCCATCGCTTTAATTTGTTGTTGCTCCAATCGGGAAGGTTATTCCTGTGGCTCATGGAGCTTCTTCTCGCCTACCCTCTTGAGCGGCCTTATCTTAGAGCCTTGGTGTGATTTCCTTGCATTTTTAAAGGCAAGTTATTTCTCTGAATGGTACATTTCAGCAAGTCCCTTTTGAAGCGACTACAGTTAAAACAAGCTTTGCAAATCATGCACAGTGCCTCACACATCAGAGAACCCCTCTGTACAAAATGTGAAACTCACTCACACACACACACACACACACACACAACCTTGCCCGCCTTTGTGCTGCATTTTGTCTGAGGTGATGGCACCGAAACTGCAGCAGAGGCTTTTGAAGTCACCCTAACCCGTGGCGTGTCATCCCCTCTCTCTGACAACCCCCCCCACCCACTTTCCCTCTCTTTCTTTTAAGAGAGCCCTGACTTCTCTTCCCGTGGAAATAATTGGATGAGTTATTAATCATGCTCATTAAGTCAGAAGGTTCATTAGCTTGTAAATATCGGCCGTGGTTTGGGAGTTGTGTTTAGCAGAAGATTTTTTTTTTTAAATCTTGTGCATGATTTGCATAAATCTACTGACTTTAACTCCACATTGAAAACTTTAAATGTCATCGTTGGAGAAGCACACTCTGATAGAAACCAGCTGAGCCGAGGCGCCTCGGTTTGCTTGAAGATTAAAGGAGAGGACGTTGACTGGACGGAGGAAAATGGGGCAGCTCAAACTGTTCCTGAAGCAGCAGGTGTGTGTGTGTGTGTGTGTGTGTGTGTGTGTGTGTTTTAAGTCTGAGAGACTGATAAGAGTGTTTTTACTGACCCTGCTGTGAGTGCCCGCTGCAGCGGATGCGGCGTTGCAGCAGTTCAAAGCGGAGCAAAATATCAATGAAGAGCAGAACTTTATCCACACAGATTGGGTGTCTCCGTCCTGTTACTGTGGCCACAGTTATTTTCTCTTCAACAGTAACGCAGTTTTTCAATCCAGTATAGGATTGAAGTCTGAACAGATCAGAACAGATGTTAGAGAAGGACCTCAACCATCTTGTATGTGCTGTCACATCATCAGATCATGGAGGAATCCAATAGAACACAATGCGACACAGAAAAGTACAAAATAAATAACAGTGACACAGTTTAATAACATGTCTTTGGCATATATGTACTTCAAATTTATTGTCATTTCAATGACAATTCTGTCTATTTTCATCTATCCTACATTATGTTTTACGCAAGAGTGAAGTTAGGCAAGAATGATCCCAGTCGCTTCCACACAGTGAGGCTTACAGCTTATTAATGACACTGGTCTTGTATCGGTACTCGGGATCGGCCGATACCCAAAGCCCAGGTATCGCTATTGGGATTCTAACTTGGATCAGTGCATCCTCAGTTTGTACCATTATTCTTCTGGTCTGACATGCAGCTGGAACCTTTGGACAGATTTTTTAAATATTTTGACAGCTCCCCAAAAGTGAAGCCAAAACACCTCGAACCTGGTGGCTGGTTGTTTTCACACGCTTTTTACACTTCAACTTGAACTACAGAAATACTTGCGACTTCACTCCTACGTCTCCAAGTCGGCCTTTAAAGCCAAGATCACGCAGCTGTTTCTCAGGCTGTTAGCATGTTGCTTTCTCCACTCCTTGGCACTTTTTAACCCTGTTATTTATTTATTTTCCTCTCCTTTCCCTCAAGAGGTTTTCGCCTCTTGTCAGGCCACAGTTGAAAATAAGAATTTTTTCTTAATCTGTTTCGCCTGGCTTTTAAAGGTTAAATGAAAAAAAATAAATAAACATTGCATACGATCAGTGTGCTAAATACCCGGTGGCTGTCGAGCCCATGCAATTGCCAATTCCTCGAGACTCACCTTCTCTTGGCTTTTTTAAACTTGCCATCCTGGTATCCAAGTTTTTCTTGCAACCGGTGAACGTAAGGTGAGAAAGCACACCCTGGTTTCTGGTCTTTTCTACTCTAAATGGACCATCATTTACTAAATGAACATCATTATGTATATGGAAGAAGACTTGGAACTGGAGATTGAGACCATAAAATGTTTACTGAGGGAATAAATTAAGTGAGAAGTAGAGTCATTTTCTCATAAACCAGAGGAGTTGCCCCCTGGTGGTCAGTAAATAGACTGCAGGTTTAAGTCACTTCAGGATTGGCTTTTCAGAACTGGAGGTTGCCGCCTGGTAGCTCATCATCTCTGCTTGAGACTGGAGGCTCAAGGCTACATTGTCCAATGCTGTCGGAGTGATATGCTACATCAGCGTAGTGTTCTCTTAAAGCGACAGGCCATCGACATCTACCGTATTATTATTATTAATAATTAATTTTGAATGGGACCCTACTTTTTTCAATTCATCTACTCTTATACCTTTTTGTTATATTTTACACACACACACACACACACACACACACACACACACACACACACACACAAGGCAGGTGGAGCAGGCACATGACAACGTGATCTCTGGGCCTCTTCAAAGTTTTTAATGGGGGAGTGGTCCATTTCTCCAGCTGCACAGCTGTGAGGGTAGGAGGGGCTCTTGAGAGACAGAGCAGGGGAGAGAGTGAGAGAGAGAGAGAAGCCGGGCTACTGCGATTGAGAACAGTAGAGGGAATATATCTGGACAGCAGCAGAAAGCTCTCCCTACCTCACTGTGCCATGTGTGCACAGTGAGCCTCACACCTGTTTACCAGTAGATAGGGAGGACTTGACCACCATGCAGGGCCGGGCTGGCAAAGCCCCCAAAAGGGAGATGGTGATAGAGTCCCCGCAGCAGTACAAGAGCCTGGCTGAGATTGAGGAAGAGGTGGAGGTCGGGTCACAGGTGGCAGCGGTAAGTGCGCTCTGTGCCATCTTTAATATGGAAGTACGTTTCATTTTTTCTTCTAAAAATCGTCTCCCTCTCTTGGGTAAATGTAACCGATCTGATTGTTTTTTTATCTCTCAGATTCCCTTCCAAGAGCAGCTTTGAAGATCTGTCTTTTAAACGGGTTAGACGGAAATGGGAAGTAGCAGCTTCAGGGCAGGCTCCCTCCAGGGGGTTGGACGTTGATCTTTTTTTAGGAAATAGAGCACTTGTGGCTCTCTTTTGTTCATTAACTGTTCCGCCTGAGAGTCAGGCGGGCTGTCAAGTTGGCTGAAAAGTTGGTGCAATGATAAAATACGCAGGCAAAAACAACCTGTACCAATTTTCTTTTTTTAAATGAAGATATTTCCAAAGTTGGACTGGCATTTGGAGAACTTAAGAGTCATTTCATTGCAAAATGTCACTAAATTTGAATAGTTTTTTTTCACGAAGTTAAGATTAGAACTTGTTAAACTGACAGTATTTGAATTTATAGAACGCGATAACAGCCACATCTCCATCAGCCTGAATGGCAATAATCCAGGTTGGAACTCAGGACCGACGATTTTCTGCATATCAGATGATCTTTTGCCTCCAAAGGGCTGAGCGATATGGAGGGATATTTTCATGACATCATCGGGAGGATTGGTGGGACCAATGAAAATGTAAAGCCACGGTCAGACGACCGTTTTAATTGGCCTTGGTTCGTCCCGTGCTCTTTGGGCCCGGATCAAGAGGCTAATCCAAATAATATGGATCATAGCCGCGCCCGCAGCTGGGCCAACATACAGAAAGGTGGAACTCTGGGTAATATTTTGTCTTGTGGCAGATTTTTTCGTATGAGAAAGTTGGTTTATTCTCCTCATACAACCATCGGGACATTTTTCTGTATAAGACCATATGACATGAACTGCACAGAATTTGTGTAAAAATCAAATCTGCAGTTGGGGAATTAGGTTGGGTATCACATACACACGCAATAATTTAAAATCTAAAATCTGTCTTAGTTTAGCTGTAAATAGATCAAAGCTTTGTTTACTTCCTTAGGATCTGAATATGCCGTTGCGGCCACACGTATGTGTGTGTGTGTCATATTTTTTTTACATCACAGTCGGGCTGGTTGGAGGAATCCCTTGAGTCTTTTCTGTGGAATGTCAGCCGACGTCTGCTGGGAGTTTAATCTCTCCATCAAGAACTATGCTCCACTATCTTACCTTCTGTCAAGCATCGACGCTTACAAGGCCATCTTTGTTATGGTGTAGCAGCAGGATTTACTCGTACGGGAAGAAGAACACTGTTTGAACTGTATGTGTTCCTGCGCTCAGTGTTGAGAGATTTGTCAAGTGAACACTATTTGCTTCTCTAGTTCAGGTTTTGAACGTGAGCTCATGACACCGTGGCTGGTACAACGGCACACGCCGTCCCATCCATCCTCGAGCGTCTCCTCTTTTCTCAACCCACATTCACGTCTGTCTCTGTGCCACTGTAGCTGTCAGTAAAAGACAATAGCAACTTGTTGTCCAGACAGCGTGAATACCCCAGACGTGTAACACTGATACCCTTATTGGCTCAGCGACTGTGGCTCAGTGGTAGAGCAGGGTCGTCCTTCAATCAGAGGGTCGGCGGTTCGATCTCCAGCCCATGTTGATGTGTCCTTGGGCAAGACACTTAACCCCTAAATTGCCGTAGCTGTGCCTACGGTGTGTGAATGTTAGTTAGTCCTAATGGCTTTGTGGCCTTGCATGGTAGCTCCTCCCAGCAGTGTATGAATTGGTGAATGATGTCATGTTGTGTTAAAGCAGTTTGAGTGGTTGGAAGAAAAGCGCTATACAAGTACAGTCCTTTTACCATTAAGTGGATGACTATCGCACAACAAATTATGACAATTCAATGAAAGGCCACAGCTGTACGGAACAAAATCACGTAGTCTGCCTTGCCACGTTTTTCCATGTTGCTGATCCACTGCTGCAATTTGTTCTTTCAGGTAAAACCGAAGATCATCGAGCCTCTGGACTATGAGACTGTGCTTCTGCAGAGAAAGACCCAGATCATCAGTGATGTTATGCGGGACATGCTACAGTTCCCCATGGACGACTTCCAGGTAAGACCTCGTGAGAGCACTCTGAGATTCTTTTTGAATGAAAAGTGCTTTACAAATAAAATGCATTATTATTATTAGTTATTATATTATATATTACACACATAGTTGTATTCTTAGTTTAGCATTTCCCCTCTCAGAGGTCAGAGCAGTGACCTTGAATCTTGTTAAGGCTATTATGCCACTAAGGCTATTATGCAACAACAAATTGCAGCAGTGGATCAGCAACGTGGATTATGCCACTTACTAGGAGTACTATGTGTACATAGGACGGAGGTCATGATGGATGGGTGATTTTGGGCTGTACTAAATAAATTGAATTGGGTCAAACAAAAACACAGCACTTTCACTCAGATGACCTCTGTTCATGTCTCACGTGAAACCACAACTTAAATTACGTAGCAAAAGTACTAATTTTAAACTAAACAATGATATTTTTTAATGTCAGGATTTGAATGCAAACACTTCATAAAGAGCTGCAGCATCAGGATGGCAGAGATTGGAGGAGGAATAGTCATTTTTGCAATAATCTCACCTCCATTTTGTCGGAGAAACTAATATGATGAGAGGACTAGGGTCAAGGCCCCAGATGGAAGCTGCTCAGAGTGGAAATGAATAAATATGGATGACTGTAGTTTCGTCAACCAGGATGCTTCAGAGGTATTCCTACCATACACTGGAAGACTAAAGTCTGACACCCTCTCTCATCAATGATAGATGTGAGTTACAGTCTATAAGATTGTGCGAAGACTAGAGCTGCTGCAGGGTCACTATCTGCAACTGGATTCCTTTTGAGATCATTTCCCATCCTGCTTTGGTCTACCGCCACGAATATAATATAATAAATAAATAAATACCCCATTGGTTGTTGCTGTTCCTGGTAAACAAAAAAAAATGTAGAAAAAATCCTATTTGATAATAATAAAGTGAGATCTTAAGACAAAAAGACCGACTTAAGAAGGCTCTGACCGAGTTTTCTGACCACTGTACAGCTAACGATCAAGACGACACAAGTCGAGCACAGCTCTTATAATTTTAAGAACTCAAGAAGCAATGGTGCAACCCACGAGACACACCCTTTTAAAAGTAGTTCATACTTTGATGTCGTTTACGTCCACCAACACAGCGCTTGACTTGTGTCTTCCGAGAAAATCGTTTCCTCCAATAGCTGAGCACAGATGATGACGAGCTCATGACATTACTAGATCTGCTGCTTGTGTCCCAGGGAGCTCAAAGACCGTGTCAACATTACCTCACCGGAGCACTGAGATGGATGTCGGCAGGGTCCACTCCCAGTTGGAGAGAGCGAGAGAAAATAAGGCCCATAAATACTCACTACAGCATAGAATGTGTATTAATCCACCGCTGAAAGTAGTCCCCAACAAATCCACTGTTTTATCCTGTTTTAATACCATATGCTAACAACTACAGTGCCCCGCTGTTTGAGCTAATCGTTACACCTTTTATGAAGTTAGGAAGTGAACCAGTTTTCGAAGATTATCCCTTTTCAAGACAAAAAAGAAAATTAGGGGAACAAAGGAAAGGAATAGACTCCACACACTGAGCAATAACAGAGTATGGTTCGACCGTACAGTCTGCTACAATCAGTAGATGATGAGTGGTTTTCATTACTGTCTGCAGAGCACAGCCCTTAGTAACGGCCCTCTATGTGAGTGTGAGTGTGCGTGTGAGTGTGAGTGTGCGTCCGACCCAGTCCGTCCATCTGGCTAACCTGCCATATGTTTTATATCACTGGGCTGTAAGAGAGGGGGGGGGGGGGGGGGGGGGGGCAGCCAGACATGTGGGTCTCGCTTTTGCACATGCTGCACAGATACACTTATGGATACACCCTTTCAAAACCATAACTGCAAGTGTTGAGTTCTGGATTAACGTCTTAGACTGAATGTGGTCATAGTTTCCATTAATAAACATAACATTTCTATTTTGTTTATTTAGATTCTTCAAATATTTGATCCTGCTCATATGTACGGATAAAACACAGTGACTTTCATCTTTCAAAGTAGAAAGAGTTCATTCGGAAGACTCCTCTCCTCCCGTCCCCGACCACTCCGCCCAGATAGTGCTCGAGATTTAATTCCTGCCTGGCATCAACCTATCTGCCTGTGTCACTGCCTGTGGGAACACGCTCCTCCGGCTCAGTGGACGCCATCAAAGCCCTGGTCTCATGTGTGAATGCTGTTAATTGTCAGCCGGCAGTACGGTTTTGATTGACAGGGGCGTGCTATGGCCGAAGTTTTAGGCTCTGAAGCTTGTGCGAGTACAACTTGAGTGTCTATTCAGTGTAAAAAATAAGTCATACTGCATTCAAATTCAGCCATTATCAGCGCATCCTTGAGTTTTTATGATTACCAAACGCAGGGCAACTCAGCCCCCACTCATCCTGCTGATACACTATCAAAGGTCTTAAAACAAGTGGGACTTTTTGCAAAATATTCTCTTTTTTGCCAAGAGATATTTCTCAAAAAGTCCCACTGATGATCAATACTACTATTGTGTCGCTAGCTTGGCTTTACCAAAGGTACAAATCCTACCGGCAGCTCGAAGAATATATATATATATATATGTCTTGTATAATCCGTGTCGTTCTTACAGTTGAACTTTTGTATTTATTAAACTAACAAGCTAGCTGAGTCCCCCTGCTCAAAGTCTTTATGCTAAGCTAGACTAACTGCCCGCTAGCTTTTATATTTATCCAACAGATATGAGAGTGATTACTAAACACATTTTCAATATTTTTTTTTGCTCTTGTTCAGCTACAACAAAAGCATAAAGAGTCATCTCTTTTTCCAAGTATCTTTTGTAGCCATACCGTCCTCAATGATCAATAATGTCCTCCCTGTAGACGTTTAACACATCACTCAATGGTAACTGAGTTCAGTTTGGGCTTCTGACAAGTCTTTGATTGCTATTGCAATGGACACATGAGGACACAGACTGAATAACTGTATATGCTTCCCAGTGTAAAGAGGAGATTTATGACAAAACTAGGTCATTGTGCCACTGTTTCCTTCTCTGCTTTGTGAGTTGATTTGAAAAGCAGAACACTCAGTGGGAGCAAGGCTCGCCAGCCCAACAGTCTTGATGCCCCGAGGCGCCTTTTGCTCCTCAGCTATGGATCTTAGCTCTCCGTTCTCTCTTTGTATCTGTCTATTAAGGCTAGCAGGATAAAGAATTAGGAATAATACAGGCTGCGGAATATTCTCTGCAGTACTGGTTATTGTATTTTGTCTCATCTCTACTTCTTTAACTTGGCTTGAAAAAATACTTCATAGTTGATGATCAATAATATCATAAGACAATGATTATCATCCTTAAAGGGGGCATATCAGGCTTATTTTCAGGTTCGTACTTTTATTTTATTTTCAGGTTCATACTTGTATTTTGGGTTACTACTGGAATGTGTTTAGACATTTAAAAAAAACATATTGTTCATCTCATACTGTCGCTCTGAATATACCTGTATAACAATATCTGTTTGAAACGCTCTGTTTCTGCCTAAAAAAACATGGTCAGCTCTGATTGGTCGGCGTTTTCCAGTATTCTGCATCAGAGATTAGCAGCACTTCTACCGATGGCTCTATAGTTGTGACATCAACCTGACGCTTGTTTAAAGGCACAGTTTCTGAATATGTGTGCATTTTTCCGTGGATTGACAATTTGGATACTTTACCGTATTTATAGAGCACCTAGACCTGCATTTTTAATATAAAATATGGGAATTTCACTTTGTTCAATATACAAAGCTAAGCTAAGCTAACTTGCTAGCGTCACATTTAGCAGCCAGATAAGAGAGTGGTAACGATCTTTTCATTCTCGTCAAGAAAACAAAGAAGGAGATTTTCCAATCAGAGCTAACAATCACAATATGATGTGGAGCAGGGGTCCACTTCAGGAGGCTGGTCTGTAGCTGACCTTGACCTCTGTTTTTCCATAAAAGGAAAGTACATAGATATCCGCCCTATTGGAATAAATCCAATTTCATAGATTCACAAGGAGATGTAAAACCAACACCAAACATACACCCAAAGCGGGAAATGTGTTGAGTAAATATGTATACAAACACCAGCCGGATGGATCTGTTGTGCCAGTCTGTTTTTTTTCTCTCTCCCCTCAGATCTCCACCCTGAGGCGCCAGGGCAGGACTCTGTTCTCCACCGTGCCAGAGACTGCAGAGAAAGAAGCTCACTCACTGTTTGTCCAAGAGGTAAAGCTAACACATACCTGGGCGTAAGCCTGCTATGTCCATTCCTCATCCCTCCGTCTTCTGCCAAAGGCTCAACCTCACCGTCTTGAGTAAATCTCTGCTCTATCCTCTTTTTTTTGGGAGCGCAGCCATGTTTTCTCTCCTTTCACCCAAACACAGGTGCTTCGCCTTTTGTCCGGATAATACAACTGGCTCTCACACCCTGAAGACCCATCAGATAATGGAGCACATAAGTTCAGACATGAATCCAGCCGACGATTCATACTGATCTGTTCACGGCGTTGCCGTAAAGCAGAGCGTATTCGATTTCACGGGGAAGCGAGCAAAAGTGTTTGCTGACCGCTCAGACGAAGGGAAACTGATACGGTGCGCGTCAAAAACGTATGACGTTGGCCTTCAAATGAACTTCCACTCTCGGTCTCCGCCCTCACAGGTTCCCTGACGGTGGTGGTTCACGTCATGTTGTTTGAGAAGAGCTGGGGTTTGGTTGGGGGTGCGATCTGATAGAGCCTGATAGGGGATAGTCCCCTGCGGCTGCAGCCAGGAGTTACATCATAACTACATCTGGAGTCACTGGGAGGCCTTACACATGGGCTGTTCTTTATTTTCCCACTTTTTAGTGACCCCTGGCCTTGGTCGACATCTGTATTTTATGAATTCTCAGAATTGATAAACACACATCGGAACATCACAAAGAGACAGTGTGGTTGCCCCTTCATAAGAGGAAATCAAAACAACTGAAAACCAATAATCCCTCAAAAACATGTTGACTAGGAAACTTCCTGGGAGCTTGAACAGACAATGACCTAAAAGATTTATAGACGTTATGAAATTGCATTGCAAACTATATAGGAAACAACTCTCCAGGGGAGATGGTGATTTTGACTTTTCCTTCGCTGGTGGTCTGTGATTTTTAATCTAGTCCGAAGCACATGTGTCTGTTATTTTTCAGCCCCTTCCTCAGTAATGTTTAGAGCTTTTATTCACACCAGACTTCACTTGGATGTAAAGTATCTCAGTGATCTTCCCAGGGCTGTTTCTGCTACAGCTCCTTCCAGTCTTAAAGTCTGCCTCCCCTCCATGTCCAAGCGCTTTTGGGTAAAACTCAAATATACTTTATATATAGTGTTGTTTTAGAAACCTGAGCCTGTCTGGACCGTGTGTACACGTCTTAATTTGCTCTTGTTTAAATGACTCCGCTCTCTGTCTCTGCAGTGCATCAAGACCTACAAGTCCGACTGGCATGTGGTCAACTACAAGTATGAGGAGTATTCTGGAGACTTTCGCCAGCTCCCAAAGTGAGTGAGGTGTTTGAAAGGGTTTGCTTTAATGTAGGATCAAGTCTTTTTAGATGCTACTTCAACAGATTCTTAGAATGTGTTCATTTTCAAAGCCGTCCAGCTGTTTTCTCTGTAGCTTTATATCAATAGAAGCATGCGCCGTTCAGCTAATGGTCGGCATTGTCCATCGTGTAGCACACAATGCTGCAAAATCCAGGCGAGGGGTTTTGTAAATCTTCTTTTGTTACGTGACACTACCCTTTGTTTACAGCCCTCTGAGTGTTTGAGCCAGAGCTCTAGAAACACGGAAATGTGTGTCTCGGAGGCTCCGAGCTCCTCACCACAACAATAGAAGGCTTCCTATGTTGTTCTAGCAAGGATAAGCAGAGCTATTCTGGGACCGCTGCTGATTGATATCATTGAAGCTCCAGGGAAATCCCCCAATGTCTTGCGTGTCCTTGGTAGAGAGACTTTCCTTAAGCACAGGAATGTGCTTTACAGATGTTGTGTGTCACGTTTAAAAACCGAGACCTGTCCTGGCCTTGGCCTTGACACTGTTTATGCTGCTGGTTCCCCCGAGGACACCGGGTCTTGTAAACGTCAAAGGGCAAACTCTCCATCTGGGGTTTGAGCTGCACTTAGATAAGCAGCTGCAGCAATCATGCTACATCCTGTAAAGCTAGAATTTCTGAGTAGCACTAAAATAAAAAGAAATAAAAAAACATCCTTTTGCAATTTGCACTTTTTGTATTTGGATAGCTACACAGTCAAGAATGTGTAGTTCTTTTGAACCCTCTCTTACCTTTGAAGATATTTGAAGATACATTAAGAATGACCTCTGACACATTTGATCGTTATCACACCTTTACCAATATCAGTAACGATGACGTTTTAACCTCTGAGGACAAAAAACAATATTTCCGTGGTTCCGTTGTAGCCCATGGATATTGGGGCCAAGACTTCCTCTTCCGTGCGTCTCCCATTCTTCACAGTCTGATACACAACCTCAGACCCAAGACGGGAGTTCAGAGACAACGTCTACGACCGGATTCTTTCACAAGTAGCCAGTTGACTAGGTAATTTTGAGCTAATAAAAAAGCAGATAGCCAGCGGGTCCTAGATTGCTTCCGCCTCTTTCCCTCTCACACGGACGGTTTAACTGCATGCAACCTAAGCCGGCTCCAACGTGATTGCTCAATAACACTTAGACTCCCGTAGTTTTTTTAATTTGATGTAAGTCCATGGGTGGTGTGACCTTTCAGTAAACTGAAGCTGGCCTGAGTGAACTTTTCCCTGTGCTTTCAGTAAGGTGTTGAGACCGGAGAAACTGGCAGCTCACCTGTTTGAGGTGGATGAAGATGTGGAAAAAGACGAGGTGAGCCCACCGATCCCAAACCTTCTTTCCTCTTCATTCAGGGAATGCTGTCTGTCCCGTCGTCTTCATGTCAGGCAATGAACTTCCCTTTCGCTAGGCCTCACCCAACTCCGTTCAAACAGAAACATGATTAAAAAGGAATGAAAATAGAGCACATATTGAATTTATTGCACAATATTGTATTAATTGTATCTAATTCCATTCCTTTAATACAAACCAACCTTTGGATGTTTGGTTTAATGTTCTTGTCTCACGCCGTTTCCCAGAATAACTGACATCTTCGTAGCATTTTAAGGGCCCATTTCCTTCCAATAATGACCTTGCTCCAGGCATTGATTTAACGGGAAGGCCAGTGACCTTTGACGGACACACCATCGTCACTAAAACCCCTGAGATTAGAGAAGTGCACTGTGGCTGTTAATGAAGAGCATCTTTCTCAGGACTGAACACGTGGGCTTTAGAGCTCAATGTGTGTAAATTAATTCACATGAGAGCAGGTATGTCTTTTGGGGTACACGCATAAAGATCTAAATGAATGTGATTCACATCTGTGTAAAGTTGATTTAACGGTAGAATACCCAAATTAATGTTCTTTTTTTTTTACTTCTGCACCTCCTCTTGCAGGACACAGCTTCCATTGGATCTCAGAAGGGAGGAGTATCTAAACATGGTTGGCTGTACAAAGGAAACATGAACAGTGCAATCAGTGTTACTATGCGGGTGGGTGCGGTCACAACTTAATGGAAATCAGAGCAATTTATGAACACACCAAGATAAAACAAATTCAATGTAGTGTAAATGTAGGCCCATCTTAAAGGGTAATTTTGGTATTTTTATACCTGGACCCCTTTATCCCATGTTTTTATGTCGGGACAACTATTTGTGATATTGGTCCGGTATCGAAGGAGAATGCTGCAGCCACTAAACTGGCTACAATTTAGTCTTTAGGGGTAACTCCTCACCGTCAATGCACAACGATATGGAAAGAACCCCTTTACCTTTCACTTGATTCCATCAATTTGTTATTGTGTCGGGAATATAGGTTCCAAGTAAGAAAATACCAAAGTTACCCTTTAAAGGATTAAAATAACATTGATCATCTTTTCAACCAATCCTTTTAATAAATAAGTAAGCTTTTCTAATAGAACACTTAATAGCACCTCACTCCCTATGGTGTGCAGCAAACAATGATCTATAATTGTTTGTTCCCTTTTGAAAACAATGTGTTGTTCTGGATACAATCTTTATATAGAACACTTTTCAGGGTTTGGTAAGTGTGTTATTCAGTTGAAAGTATTTTGTAGTATTGTCATAATTACAGCTTATTTCATGAAATCACATCATGATATCAATGTAAGGAGAATACAAACCTTAGACTTTCTCCGCTGCTCGTACTTTTTCACATTTGCGTTAAACTTTCCCACGCCCCATCTCCACCCGTGTGGTATTTTTAGAGAAAAAGAGGCCTTTTGGGATACTAACATGCTCTGTTTTTCATCATCTAGTCCTTCAAGAGGAGGTACTTCCATCTGGCCCAGCTGGGAGATGGATCCTACAACCTCAACTTCTACAAGGACGAGAACACCTCCAAGGAACCCAAAGGAACCATCTTCCTTGACTCATGCATGGGGGTTGTTCAGGTAAAGGATCGTATCCACTGTGGCTTTTGAAACTCACAGTATGAATTCAGAGAAATTCCAGTGTACATTCTTCCAGCTTCTTGTAGAAAATGGGCCTCTAAAGGGCTGGGATGTAATAACAACTTTAACGTACTGAAATGGACTGTGTGAAATCATTCGCATTTGTGTTCTTACAGAACAGCAAAGTGCGTCGGTTTGCCTTTGAGCTGAAGATGCAGGACAAGAGCACGTTCCTGCTGGCGGCGGACAGCGAAGCAGAGATGGAGGAGTGGATCGGCACCCTCAACAAAATCCTCCACAGCAGCTTTGAACAGGCCATGCAGGAGAAGAGGAACGGAGACCTGCACGACGGTGGGGTTTTCTGCATTTTTGTTTAATTTCCTTGATATCTTGTCTCTTTTCGCAGCTTAATTATTTCTGCATGCGTTTATGTGCAGTGTCTGTGTCTGCATTTGTTCGCCTATCTTTTGATGCTTGCCTGTACCCCATGGAATGATCTCTCGGATGTTTCCTTATGCCAAGCTCTCATGCTTGATAAACAACTTTATTATCAATACTTTTACGTATGTAATCCTCCTCGCAGAGAGGCAGAGACCAACACGTCATTATGTTTTATTTAATTGCATCAGCTAACATGTTGATCTCGCCAACAGACGAGGAGCACGGAAAAACAGACCTCTCTTCCGGAAGTTTCCAGGACAGCTTTCAGGTAGTCTGTTTTTCCCATCTGTAGTAATGCTAGAACAATGCTAAACACCTCTGTTTGACCAAACCATATGGATTAGTCCACATATTGTAGAGGTGCTTTGGATGTCTGAAGGTGACATATGATCACGTGGAAGCGGTCTCAAATGTAACCGCTTTACTTTTTGGGGTGGAACTGCCGAACAGCTGGATTTCCTGCAGCCAGGTTTCCTGTTGGTACAAGCAAACATCTGCGATAGTGTGTCTGGACTCCAAATGCAGAGGCCAGATGAGGCCAAGACTGACGCTAAACAGGAGTGGGGCGTGGCAGTCTGGAAACAAACGTTTACCTGGGGAACACATTGGAGCATTTGGCAGCTTAAGAGACTGATATTTCTTCTCAGGAGTTGGTGGAGACCAAAACTGAGCTAAAAGAGTGTGAATATAAGACTTGATGATTGCTAACGTGCTAAATAGTTTGCTAGCATGTTAGCCGTATCAACTATATAGGTGATAATATGGCAATGTTGGGTTTTTACAGCTTGTTGCAGTGCCCCCAAGTGGCCAGAAAATATGTTACTGCAGTTTTAAGGATAGAGAGGGTTGAAGGGTTCTGTATGAATACCGTACACACACTGTCCTTGGATTTCCTGATTACATTGTGGTATGTGGTGATGTTGAACTGCTTCTTTTTTGTTGCTTTGTTTAACAGACTGCCAGAGATATTGAGTCCAAAATGAGAAGTGAAGCTCGCCTCAAACTCTTTACTTTGGACCCTGACACACAGGTAATACCTGACGACATGCAATACAAATACACTCCTGTTATTTACTCATTTCACGACCAAAAGGTTCTGCCGTGGCTTTGTAATTACATTTTTGACCTCATCTCCTGTTTCCACAGAAACTGGACTTATCTGGCATTGAGCCGGACGTGCGTCAGTTTGAAGAGAAGTTTGGGAAGAGAGTCCTGGTCAGTTGTCAGGACCTGTCTTTCAACCTGCAGGGCTGTGTCGCAGAGAATGAAGAGGGGCCGACCACTAATGTAAGTTTCAATGAAAAACCCATTTTGTAAAATACAGTTGAAGGTGTTAACCCTTGTGCCTTACTTTTAAAAAATAAGCTCTGTTGTGGTTTAATGGGATTCAAGGGGGACACATTTTATTATAGGAGGTGAAGGCTGAACTTCCGACATTTAAAAAAAAAAAGTGTCATATGCATAAACGCAGCCAAACAATAAAAAACAATAACACATGTCTATGACTGCACGTGTATTTGCAAGTAAGACATTATGGAAAGGTCCTTTAGCAAACGAGGGCGAGGTCTAAATCAGTTAAGAAGATCACAGACAGTTCAGATGGCCCACTTGGCTGCCACGTCAAAAGATTGTGCTGTTGGCACGAGGAATGGCCGCCGCCATGGCAAGCGGCCTGGGCCTCCCACCACGCATTAGCACCAGTCTGAGGCTGGTTTCCTGCCGTGACTCTCCAAGGTCTCCGTCTCTGTAGAGAGACGACTCGCTCTACACTCGGCACTCAGCTGGGAAACCACAGCTATTAGCTCAGGAGGCACACACACACAACACACACATGCACATAAATGGGTTTGAGTAATGGAAAATGCACGATGGAAAGAATGAATGAGCAGACGAATTACATCAATGGTCCATTTAGACCTGATGGAAAATGTGAAGTGCATTCGGAAGGAAGGGTTGTTCTTTCCTTACTGTTCGTCTCTCATCTTCCCACTTCCATCGCAAAAGTATTTTTCCTCTCATAACTTTCATCTTAGGTGGAGCCTTTCTATGTGGTCCTGTCCCTCTTCGACGTCCAGAACAGTAGAAAGATCTCGGCCGACTTCCACGTGGATCTTAACCACCCTTTGGTGCGACAAATGACATCAGGCTCCGGTAACAAGCAGGATTTGCACATCAATGGCGCCGGCGACGGCCCCCTAGCTGGACGACGGCAGGCCAGTGGGCTCCCGGCAGGTGCCCTCCAGTACCCCAGACAAGGGGTGTTCTCAGTCACGTGCCCACATCCAGAGATCTTCCTGGTGGCCAGGATGGAGAAGGTCCTGCAGGGGGGGATCACCCACTGCACCGAACCCTACATGAAGAGCTCAGACTCCGCCAAGGTACAGAGATTAGTACCAGTGAGAAGGATATGGCTGTAAATTACTGTGTGCTCAACAAATGAATACTCTGTTTTCTTGCATCCCTGTAGATGGCTCAAAAGGTACTAAAGAATGCCAAGACGGCCTGCAGCAGACTAGGACAGTACAGGATGCCTTTCGCCTGGGCTGCTAGGTATGAAAACCCCTTTCATGACAGAGAGTTAATAAGATTCAAGTGACTTCCCCCATACAGTCCTTCTTGAGGCGTGTGTTCTTCCCAGATAGACTCATATAAATGACTTCTTGCTTCCAAAAATCAAGGTGACTTATTCTCTAGTGCTGTCATGCCACATATTGTCATTCAGATGTAGAAAGCTGCATATAAAGTGGAAACTGTCAAATGAAAGTCAACCCGCTGGGAGACATTTTTTTTTTGAAACCTCCGGCTTGGAACGCTATTTCTTCAGTAGATCCCGTGACTTCTTTTTTTCTTCTTTTTTCTGTCCCTGCAGGCCTGTGTTCAGAGACGCATCGGGAACTTTGGACAAAAGCTCTCGCTTCTCAGCTCTTTACAGACAGGACAGCAGCAAGCTGTCAGACGAGGACATGTTCAAACTACTGGCTGACTTCAGAAAGTATGCTTTTCCCCCTCTCTTAAAGATACCGCTACGTCTAGCTTTGAGACATTTCAGTCATTGACGTTTCTATGTCCATTTTCCCAACAGACCGGAGAAAATGGCCAAACTCCCTGTGCTCTTAGGGAACTTGGATGTAACCATTGACAGCGTGGCACCGGATGTAACCAGTAAACCCCTCCAAATATTTACAAAGTCCCATTTCATTGTCTATTTTATAATCATCCGACTTTAACCTCGAACTCAGTGACTCCTCTCGTTTCCTGCCCTCAGACTCCGTCACTTCCTCCTACGTCCCTGTGAGGACCTTTGAAGGCAACGGGCCCGGCAGCGCTCTTCTGGAGGTGGAGGAGTTTGTGCCCTGCATCGCCAAGTGCTCCCAGCCATTCACCATCTATAAGAACCACCTCTACGTGTACCCAAAACACCTCAAATATGACGGACAGAAATCCTTTGCTAAGGTAAGAACAGTAGTATTAATGTAACACACCCTCGAACAAGAGGAAATAGGGGACACTAACTTTTATTTATTTATTTTTTATAACATGATCTGCACTATTCAGTGTTTTTTCCCTTTACATCTGACATAAAATCACTCCGAAACATATGACTTATCCGTTTTGGAAAGGGGATGCTTGGCCAGCATTCTCTCGTCATCATCATATTGTGTTCCTGTTTAGCTTACGAGGCAACTGGCAACGCCTCAGGCTCGTCCAGCCAAGCAGCAGAGCTGGATAGAATTATCCTCATGCAGAGCAGCAGCTTCTGATTAATACATTAATGCAGGGTTGGTATTTTCACTATAGGGAACCAACCTGCCTCTTTTTCCCATCTGTCTGGCAATACTTTGCCAGAAATATCTTCCCTCTCTTTATAGACACTAATGGACGTCTGAAACGGACACAGAGAGGCACAGGAGAGAAAGTGTCTGGCGATATTGGTTCCAGGCCAGCAGGGATGTCTTGGAACTGGTTCCTGCTTTTATGGTCTGCCTTTTATTTCTCTCCCCCCTTCCAGGCGAGGAATATTGCAGTTTGCATTGAATTCAAGGATTCTGATGAGGATGAGGCCCAGCCGGTGAAGGTGCGTTTACATGTCAGGAAATGCTGAAAAAAGTCAGCCCCAAAATCACCTCAGCCCAAAAAGCAGAATCTGCTTTTTTCAAAACAACAGATTTCAGTCTGATTACTTTTTGACTTTACAAAAAAGATTTTTAACAGACTTGTTGTTAATTTTTGACTCTTTGGTCTTGGTTTAGGGACTTTAAACTTGACCTTTAACTCGCTGGTCTTGACTTGGATGTGATTGTAGACGTGTTAGTCTTGAATCTGTCGTGACTTTGGACCGGTTGGTCTTGACTTTTGACTGGCTAGTCTTGACTTTGGCTGTATCCACCTTGACTTTGAACTTGTTAGTATTGATTTTGGAGTTGACTAGCTAGTCTCTCTCTGTCATGTTTGATGATCTACTACTTTCTGAATCTACTGCAGTGCATCTATGGTCATCCAGGAGCTCCTCTATTCACTAAGCAGGCATATGCCACCGTCCTGCACCATCAGCAGAACCCTGAGTTCTATGATGAGGTAGGTCTGTACTCATAATCAGTTTGAGTAGTATAATCTGTAATATGCTTATTAATGGCTACAACCATTAATGGAGAAAGTCAAATATGCTCGATGGCATATTCTCAAAGTCAAAACATTATATATTTATAGAACGCAGTGTGTTTTGAAGTAAACTCTCACCTCCTCTCATATTGTTTGAGCACATTTCCATTCAACATTAAATCCTCAGTGGAAATGCTCTGCAGGTGTTTTCCTGAACACAGCTCCCTTTGTCATGAGGAATCAACCCATTTTTCTCTTTTTCAGATAAAGATAGAGCTGCCTACCCAGCTGCATGAGAAGCATCACCTCCTCTTCACCTTCTATCACGTTAGCTGTGAGAGCAACAGCAAGAAGAAAGACCTGGTGGAGGCTCCAGGTAGGCTGCAGATTTCAGTCACCTCGGGATTAGAAAGAAAACTGTTTGATACGGGCAGACGTAATGCGTGTGTGATGGTAGTTTTCATGAGTCTCCCCAGTAGGTGGAGATATTTTAAATGGTTATCTTCCCGCTGCAGCCGGCCCAGTATTACCACTGCTTTACAAACATGTGGCTGTGCCTGCTTTACACACAGTGGGTTCAGCATGGCTGCCTCTGCTGAGGGATGGCAGAGTCATCATGAACGAACAGCTGCTGCCGGTGGCCGCCAATCTGCCCATCGGGTACCTTGGTTCTCAAGATGGTATCAATAAGGTAAGAAGAACAGTTGTTTTCTACATCTGATTATTTGTTCAAGAGTTATGTGTGGAATTGGTAGGCAGTTTAGGTCATGGTAAGGCTGTGAGGGTCCCTGAGGACTCTAGGACTGCCCATCTTCTTGTTATTTATGGCAAGTCATTGATTGTTTAAGCTTCAGGTTTTTGGCCATCGCCATCTTGGCTTTAGGCAATGCCATCTTGTTTTTTTTATCTTGGTCTCCATTTCTTTTTTTGCAACCAGAAGTGACACTAGAAAGCTGAATAAGACATTTTTAGGCAACTAAAGTTTTCAATTCACTTTTTAATGAACTAAAAACACACTATGTAAGGGTTAAAGACTTAAATTCCTAAAAGGAAAACATGGTAACTCCCAGACTGGACAATGTTGTGGTAGCAACCTGTCAATCACCTCGTAGCCCCGCCCTAAAACATACCATGCTTTATGGTCTGTTTGACTCTAAATGTACCATAGTGTACTAAATCAACATCATGCTGTATTGAAGATGACTTGAAGCTAGAGATTGAGACCATAAACTGTGTTTACTGAGGGAATAAATCAAGAGAGAAGTTTTATTTCTCATAGACTTTAATACAATCCGACTTCTTTTTGCAAACACAGGAGTCAATTTTCCAAATTGGTTTAAAGGATTCACATCCACTTACATTACCATAGGATCTGATGCCGCTTGTGGTTAATGAATAAAGATCTTATTAGCGGTGATTGGATTGGGGCCTTGCAGGGGTTCAACACGCTTTCATATAAAATTCCTGTGAAATATGATTAGCATTCAAGTGTTATTCATTAGGACTAACAATCAATTTCATCTCACCATTGAGACCCCTTAGTGTTGTTTCTTAAATGCAGGGCTAACTGTGTACATTTAATTACTATGTACACAAAATTGGGGATTTCAAATGACCTGCCTGTTTAAGAAACACTTTTCTCAAAATTAGATTTGACAACGTTGAGCCTATTTACTAAGTTGTTTGGTAGGACATCTGTTAAAAAATAAACGTACAAAACCTGCCATTTATTTTCTATTTTTAAGGACTCAAGTTGGAATTCTTTTTTAAAGGCTTATCGTCCACTGTCGCCATTTGGCAAACAGCTCGTCATCCTATTTTACAAAATAAACCTCTCACTGATCAACTTGTCTATGCCTGAGCATTAATCAGGTAATGCAGTTTTTATTCAGTATGCAGGGTGGTAATTGCTGCCCACTCGTCATTGCAGCACTCTGGTTCGGAGATCAAATGGGTCGACGGAGGAAAACCCCTGTTCAAAGTCTCAACTCACCTCGTCTCCACAGTTTACACTCAGGTAGGTACAAATTATGTCCATTACTATCACCTGCTCATTGTAAATTTAAATAAAATGTGTATTAAAATAATATGTTTCCTTTAGGATCACCTGCTTATTGTAAATGTAAATAAAATATATATTAAAATAATATGTTTCCTTTAGGATCAGCACTTGCACAACTTTTTCTACCACTGTCAAATCATGGAGATGTCAGAACAAGCTTCAGAGGGGGAGCTGGTTAAATACCTAAAGGTATATCTAATGCGCCAAAGAAAACACCGGAACACACCCTTCTATACACGCCTCTTCTATAAACGCAATATTGTATTTCTAGCATTTAAGGGAATATAAATATAAATATATATATTTTGTATTTCCTTAATCCTCTTAGAGTCTCCATGCGATGGAGGGTCATGTGATGGTCAACTTTCTGCCCACCATCCTCAACCAGCTGTTCTGCGTCCTAACCAGAGCCACACACGAGGATGTGGCTGTCAACGTGACCAGGCAAACCACACACACACACATTTACACACCCATGTGTGAAATCCAAGTTTCAGCAGTAATATATTTGTTGGTCTCTTTTAACAAACTTCATGAAATAATAACTGCACTTTCATCTTTCCAAAGTGCATGCCTCTGTTTCTCTGTAATGGCCTTCTCATTAGATGCTCACCTATGTCGTGCACACTCCATGTATGTGTCTTATATCTCAGTTGTGTGTGTGTGTGTGTGTGTTTGTGTGTGTGTGTGTGTGTGTGTGTGTGTGTGACTAGCCTTTGAAGCTGTGTAGGTAGTGTGTAAATGAGGTGTTAGTGCATCAGAAGGAGTACATGTAATTCCTATCTTTGGCTCGTTCCTTCCAGTGAGCCTCACTTCCCCTTGTATATTCTTTTATATTTCTATATCCTTATATATTTCTCTTCAGGGTGATGGTTCATGTTGTGGCCCAGTGCCACGAAGAGGGGCTTGAACATTACTTGAGATCTTATATCAAGGTGCAGTATTTTACTCACTATATTTATGATGATGATACCCAGACAATATATTGTTGTTATGTTCCTCTGTTTCTGGAGAAAGTAAATTGATACAATCTGATTTTTCTTTTTCTCTCAGTACGTGTTTAAGCCGGATCCTTATTCCTCAACCGATGTAAAAACAGTTCACGAGGAGCTGGCTAAAGCCATGACGGCCATTCTCAAGCCGTCCACAGACTTCCTAACTAGCAACAAGCTGCTAAAGGTAATCATTGTTACCTAACTAACGGTGGCAATGCCTCTTTCTAAAGCATTTCTTTTTAGGACGATAATTTTACACCTATACATGATTATTATATACATTATTATAATATACATGATGGTAGCAAAGCTAGTCAAGCTAATTCAGTTTAGCTTTTGTGCAAAAGGCTAGCTGTCTCCTTGGGGGTTCATCTGTATTTTCCGGGGCCGATGCTCTTGATACAAACAAACATTGTAAGAAATTGGTATGGGCTGTCTTCACAGTTCAAATTGCAAAGGAAGAAAGGGAGATGCTTCAAATCCAGTTGGAATGGTAAAAAAAACGTTCAGCCTGTGTGGAGATAACAATGTCTTTAGAAAAACAGAAAGAAAAAGGTCTTGCCTGCAAATTAGAGAGCGTTAGTTTTAAGGAGTAAACTTCAGTGGGCTGTACGCTGTAGGCAGGTGATAAACATACATTGTTGAGAACATAAAACCCATTGAAAGGTGTCATTTATGTCTCGTAGTAAGAGGGCATTAAGCTGGGGAACAAACCAGCATGGACACACAGATACGCTTCCTTCCCTAGTTAGCTAGTACCTAGTTTAGCATTCTAGCTTTAATTTTGTAGTTACTTCAAATTGTGCACACTGTTTGTATGCTATTTCTACATTTCTATGGCTTAATATTTTTATTTGATGCCAGTAAGTCCAATTCCAAACTCCATTTTGACCAAATATGTAGTTTTCTTTCATGCTACTCAGCGAAAAGATAGATTTTCCAACAAAATGCCATACTTCTTTTTAAATAGGTTAACTGAAGCACACCCTGTCCGAATGTTATCATCCCACTAGACGGCCGTTATCCAATAGGGCAAACGGCACCTACTTAGGTTTAGGAAAAGATCATGTTTGGGGTACGTCTGGTACTTATGTAAGTAAATTACGTTACGTTACACTACGTTACTTTTAAGTTAAGTTAGGTTACTTTTAAGTTAAGTTAGGTTAGATAAATTAACTTTCACACAGGGCATAAACAGCAGTTTCCCGGGTGGAAGTCTTGCGTTTGTTTGACCACCAACCCGATCCCTTACGTTACATACTGGTGCTCTTTATTCAATGTCACCTGACTTTCTCCTTTGCTCCTATCATAATTACTACCACCACTTAAGGTTAGCGTCAATCGTCTTTTATTTGTACTAGTGATCAACCATGTGAATAACGGCCTTCTGAACCTAGTAGCAGGCCCCTTCTAACCTCTGACATCTGTGAGGCTGATAACCGCTGATCACGCCCATTCAATCCGCTGATAACATTCTAAGCGGGTGACTGACATATGACTGATGTAAATTACGTTTAGGTTTAAGGTTTTTCCTTGCAGTGACTCTGTGTTTGTGTTACAGTATTCATGGTACTTCTTTGAAGCTCTGGTGAAATCAATGGTTCATTATCTCATTGAGAGTGGGAAAGTCAAGGTAGGTCTTCTTTTTGTCTTCTGTTCCTTTCTCTCACTTATTTCCTCGGAGTCTCAATCCTCCCCCTCTTTTATGTTTGCTTCCCTCGTCCAGCTCTCCAGGAACCAGCGTTTCTCAGCATCCTTCTACCACGCAGCGGAGACTCTGGTGAATATGCTGATGCCACACATCACCCAGAAATACAAGGACAACCTGGATGCGGCTCGCAATGCCAATCACAGTCTGGCAGTTTTCATCAAGGTGGGCCCTACTCCCAGTGCATGCAGTCCCGTATTGCCTTTTGATACGTAGATTATTACAAAAATGTCCCTTTGGTTTCGGGTCGGTAGAGATATGTACAAATCATCGTCACTGCAGATATTTATAAATGATTCAATTTTTTTAAAAGATTATTCAGTTTAATTCAAAGAAAATTCCGCTTGCAGAAAGAAATCAGATTTATAATGTTTCTTTCACCTTTTCACTCAGCGCTGCTTCACTTTCATGGACAGAGGCTTCATATTCAAGCAGATCAATAACTACATGAATTGCTTTATGCCTGGAGACTCCAAGGTTAAAATGCTTTCCTTCTACCATCCACAATATTCTTATTCATCATTCAGTCATTAAAAGCTAACTTTAGACCAATACAAACTTCCTTAAAATGTGTTTTCTTTTTCATTCCAGACTTTGTATGAATTCAAGTTTGAGTTCCTGCGTGTTGTTTGCAACCATGAGCACTATGTCCCTCTTAATCTTCCCATGCCCTTTGGAAAAGGCAGAATCCAAAGGTTCCAAGGTAAATGACACATACTTTTATCTAAGTGGTGCAATGTATAGTCTGCTTGTTCTGGGCATCCTCTCAGTATCTTTTAATCTTTCAATGTGAATGTTATTTCTGCTGACTGATACGCGACTCAGATCTTCAGCTGGACTATTCTCTGACCGACGACTTCTGTCAAAACCACTTTCTGGTGGGGCTGCTGCTGAGGGAGGTGGGTGGTGCCCTTCAGGAGTTTCGAGAGATCCGTCAGATCGCCATCCAGGTGCTCAAGGGGCTGATGATCAAACACACGTTTGACGACCGCTATGCTGCGAAAGTGAGTTCTCGGCCACCTTTACTGTATGCTGAACACCCAGAGTTTTTTTTAATTTGCCAAATGTTTGGGGTTTTGGGTCACACTTTTTTGACTGTATGAGTACCTACTGTGTCATTCCAGAGCCAGCAGGCCAGACTCGCCACCCTCTACCTCCCTCTGTTTGGTCTGCTCCAGGAGAACGTTTACAGACTTGACTTGAAGGAGTCTGCCCCCTTCAGCAACCACAATGTAAGCCTGACATCTAGTGGTGGGAAAGTGAACAGTGGCTTCTATCTGTTTCCAGCAAGACCTGCTATTTCATCAAAACGTGAATTACTGGGTTTATGTTGGTTCAGCTGAAAACATTCTTTTACTTTGTCACTCTCTGTCCCAGAATGCCAGGGAGGACTCTCTGGTACCCAACTCCATGGTGACCTCCCAGAAACCTGGGAGCTGCATAGAAAATGCTCTCCACAAAGATGTGTTTGGAGTCATCTCTGGAACAGGTAAATGCTCACTCCAGTGTCTTACCAGGCGCAAAGTCAGAGCTGATGCAGCTGGAATTCTCTTTTAGGTCTTCATAATGAGCAGACATTCCTAACATTGCTCACACAAGTTGGTACGACTACAAGTAGATGCATGTTTGTGACCAGGGGCCCATTGTCTTATGACTTTAAGTGGGTTATACATTTCTGGTGAAATCTGGAAGCTGAAACTCAGTTATTATTTTACTTTTTCTGGACTCATTTTCCATGTTGGACCACAATTTTAGTCATTTTTAATTTGGCAGCAAATGTATGCGCTCTTCTGTATATCAACTTGTACACTGTAGATATAATCCCATCTTCTGACATGCCCAAAACGTATTTTCTTTGTACTCTTGTCCCTGCAGCCTCCCCTCACAGCTCCACTCCCAACGTCAGCTCAGTGCAACACGCAGACTCCAGAGGCTCTCTGGTCTCCACCGACTCTGGAAACAGCTTGCTGGACAAGAGCAGTGACAAGACCAACTCCCTGGAGAAGGTGGGTACTTGAACGAGGCGGGACAACCACTTGATTTGCAATATTTGCGTTGTGGTAAAAGCCGCTGGTCTGCGAGACCCAATAGAATGAAAATGTGATGAAAGTAAAGCCGATGCCAACAAAACATAAGGGTGAAGGTGGATAGTTTGCAAAGCTCTCCCATGAATTTGATCAATTTTCCCTCTTGGACATCCACGCTCTCCTCCCTCCAGAGCACCCACACCCCTTCCCTTTGCTCTGTAACTACCCAACCCCACCAAAGAGAGAGATTTCCCAGGAGGCACTCTGTCAACGTGCCCCCTCTCCCCCTGGACCCCGGGGGCCGAGTCCCACCTCTGAACCGTGCGACCAAGCGGGTCACCATGGACTTCTCCCTCCTGTCCGTGCCTCTACCTGGCTTGCCGCAGGACAGCGACAGTGATCACGGCAAACACGTCGGAAGTCACGGGGAAAACACACCGATACAAGTATTTTGTTTGACCTCGGTGACCTCTCCACCGGAGACTTTTGGTTACAATTTGTACAGCAAATTTGTGACGATAAACCAGATCTGGTGCTTTTGTTACTTCTTGCGTGGAATGATTCCAATTTAGAGACCAAAACATGCAGACATCTGCACAATACGGCCAAAATCCTTCTTTTCTTCTGAGTGTCCCACATCAGGGAGTGAGCGTGCTTTTCCCAATGCGGATGCTGAGCCGGCCGCTTTCAAGTATTTCATCAGATGCTGTAATGTCGCCATCAATGTGTTTCCTGAAAACCTGGATTCCATGTTATCTCAAAGAGCTGCTGCAGCCCTTAAGTACTTTGTCTCCCTCCGAGGAAAACGCTTGACATTTCTCACCTCTGACGTTCTTTATCTATTTGGAGTTTCCATTTTCCTGCAAATCCGCGCCCAATAACTACATCTTTTCTCCCCCCCTTTCATTTCCGCCTCGCCCCACTTTTCCTGCTCCCCATCAGTACCAGTGTGCCTCGGCTCTGGGCAGTGCCGTGCTGCGCTGCAACAAACTGGACCGGGACGAGATCAAAAACGTGCTCATGTGCTTTCTGCACATCCTCAAGAGCATGTCGGAGGGTAGGGCAGCCCGTCTGAGTCATTGTACTGGATTCTGACACACACAGGTCCACATGAACAACATTGTACTCTTTTCTCACCGTCTCATCACCTCAGAGGCCCTTTTTGCGTACTGGAACAAAGCCGCTCCCTCCGAACTGACAGACTTCTTCACATTGATAGAGTGAGTACATGACCAGACAAGCTCTTCATGATAACGTTGATTAGATAGTTGGGTGGAAATGACTTCAGGGGATTGACTTCCCTGTTCTGTGTTTTCCCTGCAGAGTCTGCCTTCATCAGTTCAGATACATGGGGAAGAGATTCATTGTCAGGTAAAGTGTTCAAGCGCATAAATAATGTCCCCGTATCTCATTTTAGAATTGATTCTTGAACTTAAAACTAATTTTGTGCATTATCTATGCAACAATATGACTCACGCTTACGTATTGGACCTTTTAACCCCTTTTGCCTTTGGTTTGTTCCCTCTTCTGTAACACTGCTGGCCAGTTGTTTTGTGATTAATGTTGCGGCCCCTCCTGCATGGGTAAGACATTGCTGTCTTTTTGTCCCATTGAATGCATGATGCTCATTCATCTGCTTTTTAATGCTGACATATTCCCTCATTTGATTTGCGTTCGCCCGATCCCTCCGTGCCTCTTCATCTAAGCAGTAACTTTGCTTTCCTGTGAGCATAACTGGCATTTCTCTCCTGCCAACAGGAGCCAGGAGGGGGCGGGGCCTGTAGCCCCCGACAGGAAGTCTCTGACTCTACCTGTGTCTCGTAACAGGGCGGGGATCTTGCATGCCCGCCTTCAGCAGCTGGGAACTCTGGAGAACGCTCACACCTTCAACAACAGTGAGCCTTCCTGTCCTCTGCAGATGTTTATTGGGCAAATAGTGGGCACGTAAACAAATAAAGTGACTTTCATATTCCCCAATGTTAAAACATCCCGTTCTATTGTTTCTGTTCATTTCCACCGAGGCTATCAGTAGGTATACTGTCATATATCGCAAGGTATATTGTTAGAAAGTTAAGTAAATTAAACAACAACAACAAAAATATGACCTGCCAAATGTTTTTCCACCCTTTTTTACAGAAGAAAACTAAAACAGTAGTAAAAATGATCCTTGTGAAAACCTTTTTTCTTTCTTCTTTCAACAACTTCATAGATTTAAAAAAAGGAAATACTATACTTGCAAAATCATAAATCATAAACACAGGACCCTGAGGGCTTCCGTATTATCCGACATCAGGACTGCAGAAAGTCTCCAAATCTTCCACCGCAAACTAAAAACACACATTTTCCGACAATAGCTTGAATAACAGAAAAAAAGAAAAAAGCACTTACATGGCACTTATAGCACTTTGTAGTTTGGCTCTCTTGAATATGATGTACTTTCTTGATTCTTGTTCTGAGTTTGTACTCTCATAGTTGAATGCACTTATTGTAAGTCGCTGTGGATAAAAGCGTCAGCTAAATGAAATCAAGCGGACGATGTGCTCGATATCTATCGCTGTAATGAAGCCATATTTCCTCAGGGCATTTGTGCTTTCTCGTGCAGTGTACTCTCACACGGATGCAGACGTGAGCAGCCAGTGCCTGCTGGAGGCCAACGTGTCCACAGAGGTCTGTCTGACTGTGCTGGACACACTCAGCATCTTCATCATGGGCTTCAAGGTATCAAACTATCTGGGTACAAACCCCCACAATGCATGACACTCGGGTTCTGGTTGGTCCGACGCGCTCTGCTGTGTCCTCAGACGCAGTTGAATTCGGATCTCGGTCACAACCCCCTGATGAAGAAAGTGTTCCAGGTGCATCTGTGCTTCCTGCAGATCCCTCAGTCCGAGGCTGCCCTCAAACAGGTCTTCACCTCCCTGAGGACCTTCATCTACAAGGTGATTTCAATTTGTGGGTGGCTACGGAAATAAGGACATTTTGTCTTGAATATCATCTTTCCTAAAAACCTGCATTATTTCCTGTCTCCCCCCCCCTCCCCTCCAGTTCCCCTGCACCTTCTTTGATGGCCGGGCCGACATGTGTGCCTCTCTGTGCTATGAAATCCTCAAGTGCTGCAACTCCAAGCTGAGCTCCATCCGCAGCGACGCTGCCCATCTCCTCTACTTCCTCATGAAAAGCAACTTTGACTACACCGGACGCAAGTCCTTTGTCCGAACACACCTGCAGGTATGTGTATCCACGCGTGAAGAAAGCCTGTGTCCTCGCAGGTCATGCGTCACTTTCTCTCTATTTTCGCCCCAGGTGGTCATTGCTGTCAGTCAGCTGATTGCCGATGTCATCGGCATCGGGGGGACCCGATTCCAGCAGTCGCTCTCCATCATTAACAACTGTGCCAACAGTGACAAGAGCATCAAGGTGAGCTTCTATGAGGTTTGATTTACATAACTTTATAAAACATGTACCTTGTGTTGACATAGAGATGTTGTTATTATTATTATCTTCTCACCTGGAAGAAAACATGAATCTTTGTCCTATTTAAAATATATGCTAGTGCTGCACTTTATCCTCTTGTGGCACAAATAAGTATTACAAACGCAAAAGATCCGGAAAAAACATTACAAATTAAAGAAAATAAATCAGGAATTTATGGGTTTTTTCAAGATTATTCTGGCAAAACCTTTATTATTTATTTGTAATTCCGTAGAAAATTAATCACCAGAATGATTTACATAGAAAAACAAACAAACCAGAAATAAAAGATAAAAGAAATTGAAAAAAAGAAAAAACTAAGGTGGCTGGTTTAACCACTTTTGCTAAAAAAAGCCAATTCCTGCCTCCTTCGCGATGCCTCCTGGGCCCTGCCTCCTGCCATGGCCCCGCTGATGCCCCTCATCTCTACTTCCTTCTTTTTCATGGATTGTGGAAATCTGGATCGTGGTCCATGCCTACTACTAATTATTCGTAATTTCTGTCATATTCATTGAATGTGTTTATGTAACTCTGTAACACTGTTCATTCTGTACACATGACATCTATTGCTTCTGTTCATCCGGGGAGAGGGATCCTCCTCTGTTGCTCTCCTGAAGGTTTCTTCCATTGTTTCCCCCTGAAAGGTTTTTTTCAGTTTTTTTGGGGAGTTTTTCCTGATCCGATGTAAGGTCAAAGGTCAGGGATGTCGTCTGTGTACAGATTGTAAAGCAGGCACATTTGTGATTTTGGGCTATACAAAATAAACTGAATTGAATTGAATAGAGGAGCTAATGTGCTTGTACCATTGTAGCACACAGCATTTCCATCAGATGTTAAGGACCTGACAAAGCGCATCAGGACGGTGCTGATGGCCACAGAACAGATGAAGGAGCACGAGAACGACCCAGAGATGCTGGTGGACCTCCAGTACAGCTTGGCCAAGTCCTACACCAGCACGCCAGAGCTCCGCAAGACCTGGCTGGACAGCATGGCCCGCATCCACAACAAGAACGGAGATTTCTCGGAGGTCATTTTTATATTTTTAAACATTTAAAACAAAACATATTTTAATCATTATGACATTTTTAATTTCAGTTAGCTGGCACAAACTTACAGGACACAACTGCTTTTACATTTCACTTTAGTATAGCATTTCTGTGCTAAGCTGTGATTGTGTTTGTCCACTTCACCTGCAGGCAGCCATGTGTTACGTGCACGTTGCTGCCCTGGTAGCGGAGTACCTGTGGAGGAAAGGTGAGTTGAGGATTGGCAGCAGAAGCATGTGTTTTCTGAACGTGGTGTGCTTCCTTTTTATAATAAATAACTGCTTACCATTTGAACTTTTACAATCCCAATTTACAGAGGGCCTATCATACTCATGATAGGGCCTCTGTTTAACACGAGAGAAAGAAGATTAGATGCTCAGTCATAAAAATGTATATCTTACACATATCAAAACTAAGGAATGTCTGCACAAATTAATGCAGATTCCCTCTCATTTTTATAAATAATATGTTTTATCTTTTATTTGCTGGCCTTATTTACTCTTCACATTTCTTGGTTCTTTTACTGCGTATGTTTTCAGGCGTGTTCATGAAATCCTTATGTCATTGGTTTACTGACAGGTGCCTCTTTACACCCGCAGGTACAATGTCAAATGAAGAGAAAGATGACCCGTTGTGGTAGCTTAACTAGCAGATAGCTGTAGCTACTGTACATATTAGTGTGTCGCAGCTACATTATATGTCAACATTGTTATTTCTTTATTTAATGCAAGAAGAATGTCAGCTAAGCAAATGTCTTATTAATATTTCCAATGTGTTTGTTATTTTCCGTGTTGTATTTTTTATTTATTTGTATTAACTTTGAATGAAACCTTCCCCTCCTGTTGGTTCTGTCTCTGCGTGTTAGGTATGTTCAGGCAGGGCTGCTCAGCCTTCCGCGTCACAACCCCAAACATCGACGAGGAGGCAGCCATGATGGAGGACGTCGGGATGCAGGACGTCCACTTCAACGAGGTACGGTGGAATCCTCCACTCGCCCGTGCTCTGAATATCTGCACGTTCAGCTGTGTTAACCCAGCGTTTAGGATGTGTATGTTTGAAGCTGTCACACATTGACTAATGTCTAAAAGAGCTCTTATCTCTGTTCAGAGTATCTATTGCTCTGTGTAGACTAAATGACAGTCTAGACTTTGAGCCAGGGCTTGGTACATGTGCTGTTAATCACCTTGAGAAAACAAAAATCTCAGGAGGGCTCAAGTCCAGCACCCCTGGAGGTGTTCAGGGATTCCTTGCTCCAGGGCACTCCGGCAGGGCAAGTGGCTTGTTGACACAGTGGGCCGAGACCAGATCTCCCTGTGAACTGATAACCCGGTGAAATTGAAAGTGATGGCTGGAGAATGGGTGAGCTTTTTACAAGTCGATCAACAGACCCCGGAGACAATGGAAAAACACTTTTTTCTCTCCGTCCGCTCTGAAAACCTTTTCCTCTTTACAAGCTCATCCCCCAATAAAAAAAGAAAGGAGATGATGGATTCATTTCCTCCCGCGTCGGCTGTCTTTACAGGAACACTATGCTCAGTTTGGAGTCTTCTAGAGAAATAACAGCCAACCGAAATGTCCCTCTTTGCAGCAATTATATAATCCAAGCCGAGACTGCGGGGAAATTAATGAAGTTTACATGTATGTATCTGTCCAGGAGGTGTTGATGGAGCTTTTGGAGGAGTGCGCTGATGGCCTCTGGAAGGCGGAGCGTTATGAGCTTATCGCTGACGTCTACAGGCTCATCATCCCCATCTACGAGCAGCGCAGGGACTTTGAGGTAATAGCAGGATTAGTGTGAACATTTCATGGAACATGGTGTGCATCTTGGATTAAAAAAATGTATCATTCCAATAACCCTGCAATAGATACATAAGGATATGCTATATATGCTATATTTGGTTTAACTTGTTAATTTTGTGTTTAGAAGTTGTTATTAGTTATAAAAAGGTATAAATGGAGACTTAAGAATGTTGCTGCTGCAGCCTTACTTTGGTCTGGTATGACCAGTATGGAATGGTGGTAAAGATTACAGAGATCATTTAAAAGGGCATGTTCATGTTCTGATTTATTGATTTGTTAACAGAAACTGACTCACCTGTATGATACCCTCCACCGTGCCTATACTAAAGTGATGGAGGTGATGCACTCTGGCAAAAGACTGCTGGGCACATACTTCAGAGTGGCCTTCTTTGGACAGGTAAGGGGCGGAGTTTCCAAGAGACAAAAAAAGAAACAATGGAGAAAAAAAACAATACAATGCATGAATGCTAACTTAATCCAAACCCTTTATTATCAGTGTGATGGTTATGTTATCTCTTTCCATTTGCCAGTATGCACATTCAGTGCGCACACAGACACACACACACACACACACACACACACACACACACGGACCTTTGAATGTTATCCTTTTAATAGAGATGTGTCTTCTTCTCTCCTCCCCCCCTCCAAGGCTGCGGTAAGTGTGTAAAAGGTTCCGCTGTGTGTGTTAACCTGGGGTTCTCTTCCATGTCCTTGCACCATTATATTGTTTGAGAGCTGATGTCATTCAGTTCAATCAGTGCCAGAATGTAGCCTACATTTATCTCGATGGTGGGTTGCGATTGCCGAAGAACAACAACGTGGTTCCCAAAAGTGGGAAAATAGTCATTTAAATGCAGATGTTGTGGCATATGCAACAACAAAAGTGCATTTTTAAGTGTTACTGTTGTATATAAGCTAAATGGCAAACGCTTGCACCCCCCTGCCCCTTCAGTGGGTATCCTGGCCTGCTCCACCCACACACTTCTGTGTGCTTTTCCATGGATACATGACTGAGTACTGCTTGAATCAAATATTGTTTGGGAGGTGACCAGCTGGAGTTTGCATGTCTGTTGTTTTCATACTCCTCTTTCTACTTCATTGTTAAGTTAGCATGCAGTGTTGGATTTCTATTCACCCAAATCATTGAGTGTCTGTGTTTCTTCATTTGATTAGTTGTATTTTATCCCTTAAAAAACGAGTGAGGGGAAATAATTCTGCTGGTCTGTTTTCAAAGTCTGATTGAAAATGTTGTCTTTCTGATGTTTATGGCGAAGGAACAGGGGGCAGGTTTCTTTGTGCTTGTTATTGTAAAACGAGTTTCGAAACAGAAAAGGCTGAAGTGTACAACTGCAAGTTTTATTTTCTCCATGCACTTTAAACACACTGTACAGAGAGTCTGTATTATTTCAATTAAAACCTACCTATTTCATCCTATTTGGAAGTGGTGCCTCTTATGGCCAACATTTGTATTACAATAACAAACCAAATCCACCTGATAATTTGTTTTCCACCTGTTTTCACAGAAAAGCATTTAGAAAAATGTATTTTGGCAAAACATTTATCCCCACTGGTTTCACGGTCCAATTTGTCTTTTTCAGGAATTCAGAATGTTTATCCAGTAAAACCTTTTTTCCACTTGTTCTTAAGTCATAAAGACATGAGAGAAAACAATAAAGATCAGACTTTTTCAGTAAAGAATGTAGTTATTACTTAAATCTGCTGTGCCATACATCTCTTTTATGGGTTTTCTTCAGCAATATTTCTTTCTGGGGACTATTTAGTTGAGTTAAAATGTGTTTTGTCTTTATAGGTTATATAAGTTGTCAAATCTTGAAAAATAATTACCCATGTTAATAGTTCAGTCTCTTTTCATATTCAAATCAAGAAATTATTGGAAAATTGCAAAACAATTAAAACAAGTTGGCAGGATTAAACAGTCTTTTTCAAGGATTGACTTGAAGCTACAGGTGAGCAAGTGGCCTAACACTGTTGACCCGGCACGTGATTTCCTTCTTCTCCTCCTCAGGGCTTCTTTGAGGATGAAGACGGAAAGGAATACATCTACAAGGAGCCCAAGTTCACCCCGCTGTCTGAGATTTCCCAGAGGCTCCTGAAGCTCTACTCCGACAAGTTTGGTCAGGAGAATGTCAAGATCATCCAGGACTCTAGCAAGGTGGGATCCCATTTGTGTGACGGTTAAACGGTAGTCCCTGACACTTACAACATCTTCCTTCCTCACTCCCTTCCTTGGGCTTTTTTGGGAGGGTTTCAGAAAGAGGGTGAATACAGGTTTATTCAGACAGACAGCACGAGAAAAACAATTCTTTTTTTTTTTAACATTAAAGCATATAGGCTACACATGTTCTAGAAGAAACCCAAAATACAAGTATGCCCTGAAAATGAGCATTATGTACCCTTTAAAGCTGCTATAATCAATATTTGTATCAAATGGCTGTATGTGTAATGTGAGAACCTCCACTTGCAGTTACAAGGATTTATACCACTCTTGAAGACCAGGAGATGTTAGCTTAGCTTAGCACAAGGACTGGAAACAGAGGTACACAGCTAGCCTCTGTTCAAAGCTTAAAAATATGTACCAGCACCTTTAAATCTTACCAATTATCACATTGCATCTTTTTTTGGAAGCGCGTTTGTCAAAATGTCAATCCGTTCTCCCACAACCACTAGTCTTTTACGGCTATCTATGTTATTATTATTATTATAGTTATTATAAATAAAAGCCTCTTTGTGAACCCACAGGTGAACCCGAAGGACCTAGACTCCAAGTATGCCTACATCCAGGTGACCCACGTCACGCCCCACCTGGACGACAAGGAGCTGGAGGACAGGAAGAGCGACTTCGAGAAGAGCCACAACATCCGGCGCTTCGTGTTCGAGACGCCGTTTACCGTGTCGGGCAAGAAGCAGGGAGGGGTCGAGGAGCAGTGCAAGCGGAGGACCGTCCTCACCAGTAGGTCAACATGTGAAATGACTGTCAGGAAGCAAAGAGCAAGAACACCTCCCTGGTTGCCATCTATATTGTACTCAGGTGCTTGTCAGTCACTTGAAATGCTAATCAGTTTAAGCCAGATGAGGTTTATTACTATCCCGTCCACTTAATACTAAAGTTCAGGTGTTATCTAGCCTTGTTAATAATCACACCGACTGATAGAGATGGTTAATACCCCGATTATAAATGTTACCGCAGAGACACAACTGGACACACAAGGTGTTTACATGTCTCAGTGTGACCTTTGTGATGATTTTAATGTTTTTAAGCATATTACGTGTCCTTCCCGTCCTATTTCCCGTTCCCACCCAGCCACCCACTGTTTCCCGTACGTGAAGAAGCGCATAGCAGTCATGTACCAGCACCAGACCGACCTGAGCCCAATCGAGGTGGCCATAGACGAGATGAGCGCCAAGGTGGGCGAGCTGCGACTGCTGTGCTCGGCCGCCGAGGTGGACATGATCCGCCTGCAGCTCAAACTGCAAGGCAGCATCAGTGTGCAGGTACGAAACCACAAGCTTGTGCTACTTCAAATCAGTTTTCCTTCTCAGGAATTGTGTCATTTAGGATCTTTGACCTGGTCTTTTTTTCCCAGGTCAATGCTGGTCCACTTGCTTACGCCAGAGCTTTCCTCGACGACAGTAGTGCCAAGAAATATCCTGACAACAAGGTCAAACAGCTCAAAGAGGTGTTCAGGTACTTACCAATGACGCAAAATGTATGTCCCTTGTTTATAGAGCAGTCTCGCTGTGCGAGTGGCACCTTTGATTCAATTCATCAAAAACAAAGGTTGGATTGTGTCACGCCCAGGCAGAACACAGGACACAGATGCAGGGTTTTGACAGGTGAGCAGCGAGGTGTGGGCCCAATGAATCACCTGTGGGCGCAATTCAACCGGGACAAACAAACGATGCTCTGGACACCCACGAGGTGGAGGTGCCCCATCATTCGCTTGCTTCACCTTTTGTTCTATCTGCCAGGAAACCGCTCCAACCACACAGTTCAGTGGGAGGATGGGTTCTGGTTGCTTGGCAACAGGCTCGGGGTTGTAGATGCGCGACAAGGCATCTGGCTTGACGTTCCGGGACCCTGGCCTGTAAGACAAAGTAAAGCAGAAACGGTTAAAAAACAATGCCCACCTGGCCTGGCGTGAATTTAGTCTCTTAGCTCGTTTGATGTATTCAAGGTTCTTATGGTCTGTCCACACAATGAACGGATGTTGTGCCCCCTCCAGCCAGTGTCTCTACTCCTCCAAGGCGACTTTGACCGCCAGCAACTCCCGGCTGCCAACGTCGTAGTTTCTCTCCGCAGAACTTAGTCGCCGGGACAGGAAAGCATCTTGCCATCCTCCTCAGACCGTTGTGACAAGACAGCCCCGATACCCTCATTTGACGCATCAACCTCCACCACGAATTGACGCTGTGGTTCTGGCAGAGTGAGGATGGGCGCAGAGGTGAAGCGCGCGCTTGAGGTTCTGGAACGCCTCCGCTGCCTCCGGGGACCAGTTGAACCGAACCTGGGGGGATGTCAAAGCGTGGAGGGACCAGCTATTGCGCTGAAACCTCTGATAAACCGCCTGTAAAAGTTCGCAAACCCCAGGAATTGCTGAACCTTTTTGCGGCTATCAGGCGTAGGCCACAGCGCTTACTTTAGCCGGATCCATCTGGACTCTTCCAGGGGCTACAATAAAGCCCAGGAAGGAGACGGTGTTGGCATGAAACTCACTCTTTTTAACTTTAACATGCAGGTGATGGTCGAGAAGACGTTTGAGGACTTGGCTTACATGGTGTTTGTGTGTGTCAAGATCTGGTGAATAAATTAAAATGTCGTCGAGGTAAACATAAACGAAGTGATCAAGAAAATCTCTGAGAACGTCATTAATCATGGCCTGAAATACAGCAGGAGCGTTTGTGAGTCCAAAAGGCATGACTAAATATTCATAATGGCCGCTGGGTGTATTAAAACCAGTTTTCCACTCGTCCCCCTCTCTGATTCGGACCAGATGGTATGCGTTGCGCAAGTCCAGTTTAGTAAAAACTGTGGCCTGCTGGAGCTGATCAAAAACAGGTCATTAAGGGAAGTGGGTAGCGATTCTTTATTGTAATGTCGTTGAGTGGACTATAGTCTATACAGGGCCTCAATGCCCCATCCTTCTTCTTGACAAAAAAGAACCCGGCTCCAGCAGGTGACGATGACGGACGGATGAGCCCCGTCTTCAGAGATGCCTCGATGTAATCCGTCATCGCTTGACGTTCGGGTCTCAACACTGAGTACAAGCGACCCTTAGGAATGGTGGAGCCGGGGATGAGCTCGATGGTGCAGTCATATGGTCGATGCGGTGGAAGAGACATAGCCTTGGTGTTGTTAAAAACCTCCTTGAGATGGTGGTAGTAGGTAGGAACGGAGGTCAGATCCGGGTACTGGGATTCTGTGACCGTGGAAGAAGAAACAGTGTTTATTACAGTACTGGCGGGTCTGTGTGGGTTATCTCTCAGGCACTCTTTTCCCCATCCCATGATTCTGCCCGTAGGCCAGTCTATGTGGGGATTGTGGCTGACAAGCAACGGATGTCCCAGTACTAGTGTGTGTGTCGGTGAATGAAACAGCAAAAAGTTCATCAGATCAGTGTGCTGGTCTATGGAGAGTGCTGCAGGCTCTGTGACATGTGTAATGGTGAACAGTGCACCCCCATTCAAGGCCCTTGCCTTGATGGGGTGTGCTAAAGTCTGGGTCTTTAACCCCAGACTCTTAGCTAATTCCCAGTCCATTAAGCTGTCATCAGCCCCTGAGTCAATCAACACATCCAATGTTATGGCTGTGGTGTTGTACCTTAACGGAAGTCAAAACACGTGCTGAAGAACCTGAAGCTGTGGATCGGCTGTCTCGCCGAGCTGTCTTGGCCGTGCATGCTGCTACCAGGTGACCGAGCTCCCCGCAGTAGAAACACCGTCCCTCCCTAAGACGGCGCTGCCGTTCCTCCGGGGTAAGCCGAGTACCACCCAGCTCCATAGGTTCATCCCCGCCAGCAGGAGGAGAAAAACGGCGCTGATCTGGTGACGACGAGGAGGCGAAGAAGTGCTGTGGGTGATCTGGCGACAGCTGCCGTCCTTCCCGGAGAGCCCTAAATTCTCGAAGACGGTTATCCATCAAATAGCGAGGGCGATGAGGGAATCCAGGTCCTGAGGCAGATCCAGAGGCAGCAATTGCTCCTGGATGGACGCACCCAAACCTTTCAGAAAAACGTTGTAAAGTGCCATGGAATTCCAACCGCTCCGCACCGCCAAGGTTCGGAAGCGAATGGCGTAATCACAAACCGATTCACGTCCTTGTATCAACCCACTCAGCTCTCTTGCCCGTTCTCGCTCCGTTGAGACTGGATCAAAAATCATTCGGAGACCCTCTTTAAAATCCTGGATGGAATAGCAGAGGGAGGATCCGCTTTCCCGCTTTCCCACTCCTTCGCCCGTCCCGAAAAGGTGAGAAATTATGTAAGCCAACTAGGCTCGGTCTGTGAGGCCGTGTCGAGACGAAAGTTCAAACTGCATGTCACAGTCTATGAGGAATGACTTACATCGTCCCAGATCTCCTGAATATCGCTCGGGAGATACCAACCGGACTCCAGCTCCGGCGTAGGCAAAGGTGGGAGGGGGTGAGGGTTCAGGTGTGGGGGGTATTGGATCCCTTGTCTCAGGACCACTGAGAAGCTGCTGAACCCGATCCACGAGGCCCCCTATCTGGGCAATAACGGCCGTCTTGATGTCATCCTGACTTCGGACCAGAACCTTGACTCCCTGGCTAAGTGTAGCCATCTGCTCCTCCTGCAGGGAGAGGCGCTTCTCCTGAGAGACCAGAGCTTTAGCGAGAAACTCTGACCCTGCTGCGTCCATACTGGCAAGTGTGTACTGTCACGCCCAGGTAGAACACAGGACACAGATGCAGGGTTTTCCAGGTATAGTTGTCTTTATTAGTAAGACTGACTCTCCAATAAATAAAAAGGGAAAAGCATGGCTATAAAAGATTATCCAAACAAAGATCACTCCACTCTTGGAGGAAAACAAAAACACTCCTTAAAAACTGGAGGCACTACGAAAGATTATTAAAAAACAAAAATCACTCCACTCTTGGAGGAAAACAAAATCACTCCTTACGGAGGAAACAAAAGAAACAGAAAGCGATGACTTGGTATTCAACAGCTTTGTTACTATGGCAAGGCTAGAGGAACCGCACAGACACATGGACAGAAACGAACACACTGGCACAGGACAAGGGGAGACGCCGACTATACGTACACATGAGGGAAGTGGAGAAACAGGTGGACACAATCAGGAATCAGGGAAGACAATCAGACTGGTGACACATGAGGAAGGGTAAGTGACCTGAAACGAGAGGAGAGTTACTATTTCAAAATAAAACAGGAAATGACAAGACAAGAAGACCCAACAAAATAAAACAAACCCAACAACTTCACCGCGGTGCGACAGGATTGTATACAAGTCTATGAGAAAATTACTCTACTTCTCTCTTGATTTATTCCCTCAGTAAACATTGTAAACATGAGTTTATGGTCTCAATCTCAATTCTTCAATACAGCATGATGTTCATCTAGCAAATGATGGTCCATTTAGAGTAAAAAAAAACATAAAGCTGAGAATGCTTAAGGAAGCGCTTACTGAGATTGACAGGTTGCAACCAGAGCTGTATACAACGTCTCTACGGTACTCCTCCGCTGTCCAAATATGGTCACTTCTGTTAAAAAGGTTGCAAAAGAATGGAAATATGGCCTTCCTACATAGCTTCTCACTTCCTATTCACACACGTTTTTCAGTGGCACCACTAAAATGCTGCTGCCTCTTTCCTCAGGCAGTTTGTGGACGCCTGTGGTCAGGCGCTGGGAGTGAACGAGCGGCTGATCAAAGAGGACCAGCAGGAGTACCAGGACGAGATGAAGGCCAACTACAGGGACTTGACCAGGGAGCTGTCGAACATCATGCACGAACAGGTAGGAACCCCCAAAGATGGTGGTCATTGAGACATTCGATCAGCTGTTACTGCATTTAGACTATCGTCTTCACGTTTCAGAAACAGTTTTCAGACAATACCATTAAGAACCCAGGCAGTGCACTCCATAAAAAGGTCTGCAATAAACTTTAGAATTGTTTCCGGGTGCGAGTGGCTTATCAATATGACCTCCGAATACCAACAACTTTCCTGTCTCATGAAATCTGCTGATTGCTTAAATCTAGAGTATTTACTGTTTTGTTTGAGTATTAAGTGATATTGTTTTATTTGTATTTTTATGTCACTTGTATTGGCTACTTGTATGTTCTTCTTCTTCTGTGACTTATTTTAAGAGTATATTGTGATGTTGCATTATGGCCTTTTTACATTAATAAAAGGTTAATGAACAAATGGAGCAAATGTAAACATAAAGACATATTTACAATATGTATACCCCCACAGTTCTATAAGGTGCTTGGGGTTAAGGTGTCCACGAAATGGCATGTTGATATTATCTAAAGCTGCATATTCCTCCCTGTCTTCTGCTCATCTACTAACCATGTCTCCTGTCTCCTGCTGTCTTTGTGCTGGCCTGAGCAGATTGGATGGTAACGCTGCTTTTGTTCTGTTGTACTCGATTGATGGTACAGTAAGGGACCGTATGAAAATTATTAGGATGGGGTGTGGGGCCTATTTCTTTATTTTATAAAAAGCAAAGCCCATGCCAGAGTGTTAGTTAATAATATGTTTGGACTCAATTGAATTATGTTATTAAAACCAAGGACAGACTCATATTAGCCAATAGAGAATAATACACAAATATGGAGACAGGATCTTTTCCTCTACAAAAAAATGCACTTTTATGACCCATGGTGCACACAAACACCATCTTTTTTTATCTAACAATTTATTTAACTAATTTCAAAAGAGAAGAATGATTTAAATGGTGGATCTAAATTTAAACTACCCTGTATTCAGCAAAAAGCTCCACAACCGAAAATAATTTTCCTACAGTCCCTCAATTTTCCTACAGTCCTAATTTACCTTTTTTCTTCTTCTAGATAAACCCAGTGGAAGACGGCACAAGGAGCGCTCTGTCCGACTCCATGGGTATCTTCAACGCCATCAGCGGCACGCCAACCAGTGCCAACCCGCACGGCTCGACCACCATACTCTGATCCAGATGTTTCACACCGGACTCTTGCCTTCTACGCCACTAATGACTGATTACCTACATGTCACTCAAGAGAAAGGACACTCTCTACAACCTGAAGCCATCATCCATTGGTGTTTTTTCATCCTGCTATATGTCATGAGCTGGGAATTGTGATGTTATCAGTTGGCCCGTTGCTCTTGTTTCCTATGGAGACGCCAGTCACAACTCTTGACTTGTGAACAGTAATTCTATTGACTTATTGCCAGTTTTGGGTCATTTTGTAGTTTGTTTTATCCCACGGGTGAAGCACAGCAATGGTGTATCCAATACTGTGACTCACAACATGATGCTATCTTCAATGTCCTGGTGTCTTAAGCTCCACCCGAGGGATGTTAGAACAAACATGAGGGACTTCAGTATTTGCATTTGACCCAGGTCTAGGATTTTCTCTCTTTTTAGCTGTAGGGCTCCCATTTATGTACAGTGTTTGTAAGAGAGAGCGCATCAGGAGAATTTTTAGTGGAATGCCACTGCTGTAAACGTACATACATTCTTCTGCTGATGCACCGTATTTTTACATTTCCCTTTTTCTATTCTTTTCGGTTGCGCCGCCGTGACAGCAGATGGATAAAAGTTTATCTTTCATCATACCTTGGACATTTGAAAGAATCATTCCCTCTATTTTAGGCCAATGGACGTGTATAGGAAGTGTCTAAAGCCAAGTGAACATAACGTTTTGACCTTTTTTTTCTGTGAAGAAAAGTGTGCAATATTTTGTATTGTTACCGTGGCTACCTGCTGCATAGAAAACCACTCTTGCCAAAGACATCAGAAAAAAGACTTCTCAAGGCAGGACGAAGGTGTGAACATTTGTAATCTCCCCCCTTTGTTTCTTTTTCTGTTCATGTGGATGCCTTTTATTATCTGCGAGGTAAGGTTTAAAAAAACATTTTTACTTAATGACTCAATGTACATATGTTTAAGTCTTTAAATATATTAAAAAAACTGTAATAATGCCTTCTTCCATGTCTTGCTTTTGTACGTTCACCATAAAGCTACTAAAATATCACCACACTAAGATTTTGAAGGTCAACTTTTGAAGTTTGTGATTTTAACTTTGTTAGTTTTGAAAGAGCACACAGTTCCTTGGTCCTTGAACTGGCTGATATACTGTATGGCTGTATGTTACTATGGGTAAGTTTAAAAAATCCTTGTAGTTTAACTCACAAGATATAAAACACACCGATGAGGTTATTTTGTATGACTCCTCTTCTGGTTACTTTTGATTTAATTAATTTAAGTGGCCGTGGGACAGACACAGTCTCTATAGAGTTAAGGTTAAGGGTGGGTAACTGCTCGGATGGAAGTGCAGAGAAGAGTGGAAGACTACAACTCTGCTTCTGCTTCCTGATCTGAACTCTGGGTCATGGATTAAGTCTGTTAATCAACTTCGCCATGTTCGCAGAAATGAGACGCGCTCCATCCCAAGTGGGATGAATGCGGTCTCGACTCATCAGATCAGGCTTTCCACAGAAAGTCTGCCAGTTATCTATGTAGCCCACATTGTTTGCTGGGCACCACCTGGACAACCAGCGGTTGAATGACGACATGCGGCTATACATGTCATCATTGATCAGATTGGGGAGAGGGCCAGAGAAAACTACGGTGTCCGACATTGTCTTGGCATAAGTACACACCGATTCCACATTCATTTTAGTGACCTCCGACTGCCGCAGTCGGGAGTCATTACCACCGGCGTGTATTATAAACTTACTGTAACTACGCTCATCTTTAGGCAGCAGTTTTAAACAAGATTCAATGTCGCTCGCTCTGGCCCCCGGGATGCATATGACTTTGGTCCCTGGCTTCCCTATCTTCACGTTTCTGACTATGGAGCTACCTATAACCAGAGTGGGTTTCTCAGCGGGTGCGTCGCTGAGTGGGGAAAACTGGTTCGAAACGTGAAGAGGTTGGTGGTGCTCAGTGGGCTTCTGGTTAGACCTACTATTCCTTCGAACAGTTACCCAGCCATCCGGCTGCGCGGGGGCTGCCGGGGAACAGCTAGCAGAAGCTACAGCTAGCAGCTCCGCCCGGCTATGGATGGGGGCGGGCTAACTAACGTAGCTGTCTGAGCGTCGATGGTGCGGACCCGTGCATCTAACCCACTTAGAACTGCCTCCAACCTAGCAAATGAACTACACGTGTTGCATGTACCATTATCATTAAGGGAGGCAGAGGAATAGCTATACATGAGACACTCTGAGCAAGAGGGAGCGGGAGGGGGAGAGGAGGAAGACATCGCGAGCTGCTAAGCTGGCAACAGGAAGAGATGCAATACGCTTACTGGAAGAGAGAGAGATGAGTCTATTATCTGCACTAAGGTCTAACAAAACAAGTACAGAGTGAGTCCTTTATCTGATGCAATTATAGGAGGTCATTTGTAATTTTCACCAGTGCTCTCTCTGTGCAGTGGTGTTTTCTAAATCCTGACTGAAACTCTATAAATAAACTATTATGATGTAGAAAGTTGAATACATATTGCTATTTCCACAGTGTAGTGATATTAATAGTGCACAGGTTGGCGTGAATTAAGTTATTGAAGTGTTTTAAAGTATTTTTGTGGTCTACTGTGAACTCAGCTGGTTGTGCAGCCTGACAGCAGCAGGAAGGAAGGACTTGCCATCTCTCCTTCACACACCAGGGGTGAAGCAGCCGGTGGCTGAAGGAGTTGTACAGAGCTGCCAGAGTGTCCTGCATGGGGTGGGAGGTGTTGTTCATCAGGGATGATAGCTTAGCCATCATCCTCCTCTCTCCCACCACCTCCACTGTATCCAGTGGACACCCCTGCACACTGCTGGCCTTTTTTGTTCAGTCTCTTCCTGTCAGCTGTATACACACCTCTGGATCAAGAGTGGGCTTCTTCCATGTTAGTAAAGACACATTGATAATATCTAGTAGAGAGGTGCTAATTAAAGGTAAAACTTCTTTAAGCAGCCTTGTCGGGATGGGGTCCAAGAGACAGGTAGACGGTTTAGAAGTAGAAACCGTTGACGCCAATTGGTCAAGGTCGATCGGTGCTTCACTGCAGCCCACTGCTCCTTAATAACTAAGGATGGGTCAAATGCAGAGAAGAATTTCCCCACGGGGATCAATAAAAGTGTACATTTCTTTTCTTTTCTTCTTTATATGTATATATCTAAACATATACATATATCGATTCATATATATGTATATATATTATATATGTATATATTATATTATATATATGCAATTTAGAACATATATTGGGGGCATAACGGGTATTTATATTGTGTATGATTTTTATGAATAGTCTCAATTATGATCGATCACTTCCTTCCTGAAAGTGTGTGTGTGTGTGTGTGTGTGTGTGTGTGTGTGTGTGTGTGTGTGTGTGTGTGTGTGTGCGTGTGTGTGTGAGTAGTGAACGCACTGAGCTGCACATTCATTGGAGAGAGATGTGAGAGAAACAGGGATGCTGACTCCTGTAGAATCCCTGTGTGTGTCCCAGACGGCCCAACGGTGTCATTGTTTCAGAGACTCTAAACATCATGTCCGGCGTGAGTCCCCCTGCTAGTGTTTCATGGTGTGTGTTTGTGTCTGTGTGTGTTTGTCTCTGCCTTTTTTTGGTGAAATACACGGGAATTCAAGACTTACACATCGTTTGCTCGTTTCATGTGTTTCACATGTTTTCAGTCGCTGCTGTTACCCAGTTTGTGCCTTTGCTTGTCAATAGGTTCCAGAGCTCAGCATCCGCTTTTCACTTTGGAAAAGCAGTTTATGAATATTGCTTCCTTTATCAGTTGACTTGGCAAATCCTCTTTATCTGTAAAGCAAGACGAGTTTCCATCAGGCATGAAGTAATTACTGACTGACAAACACACACACACACACACGCACACGCACACGCACACGCACACACACTTCTGATAAGGAGAATGTGCTGGCAAGTGGGAGTAATGGTGAGTTGCATGTTGGTAGGTGCTAGACTCTGTGTGTGTGTGTGTGTGTGTGTGTGTGTGTGTGTGTGTGTGTGTGTGTGTGTGTGTGTGTGTGTGTGTGTGTGTGTGTGTGTGTGTGTGTGTGTGTGTGTGTGTGTGTGTGTGTGTGTGTGTGTGTGTGTGTGTGTGTGTGTGTGTATCGGTGGGCGTTGCAGGAGGGTTTATGGGAGGTGATAAGGAGAATGTGCTGGCAAGTGGGAGTAATGGTGAGTTGCATGTTGGTAGGTGCTAGACTCTGTGTGTGTGTGTGTGTGTGTGTGTGTGTGTGTGTGTGTGTGTGTGTGTGTGTGTGTGTGTGTGTGTGTGTGTGTGTGTGTGTGTGTGTGTGTGTGTGTGTGTGTGTGTGTGTGTGTGTGTGTGTGTGTGTGTGTGTGTGTGTGTGTGTGTGTGTGTGTGTGTGTGTGTGTGTGTGTGTGTGTGTGTGTGTGTGTGTGTGTGTGTGTGTGTGTGTGTGTGTGTGTGTGTGTGTGTGTGTGTGTGTGTATCGGTGGGCGTTGCAGGAGGGTTTATGGGAGGTGACCAGGCCCAGGTTTGGTCTCCATATCCTGCATCTGGATTTGGGTCACAAGTTTTTCTGCTGAAGGATTCAGTCGGAGAATGGACCCGAAGGCGACACACACAGCAGCTATGGCAGGTGAGTCCCAGTCCAGATGGGAACCCTGACACTGGGACGCTCGGAAACTCACTTTATCTTCCGGCAGGTTTTAGAGGAAGCATTATTAATATTATTATTATCATCATTTAATTTTTATTTTTTATTTTTTTTATATCATGAATTGCCCTTTTACTTGTAATGCCTTTGAGCTTATACTTCAACAGTATTTTACTAACATTTGCACAAAACTAGCTGTATTTGTTCAGTTGGTTACATTTTACAATATTTATTTTTACATTTCACTCCACCCTAAATAAACAGTCTAGATAATGTGATTTATTTCTGCAGGCGAAGACGAGGGGAAGGTCTCCAAGAAAAAAAGTGTAAGTACAATTGTCTCAGCACTGTCTGTCATATTTATAAAACATGCACAGATGTATTGCTTAATGCTCTGATACAGGACACAGTTTGTAAGAGGAAGCCATATGCATTAATTTGTGGCGATTAAAAAGAAATCGGCATGATCTGTGTTTCCTATTCCCCACAGGCTACAGTCTGTGGCTTTCCAATCAGCATCTTTTTCATTGTGGTCAATGAGTTCTGCGAGCGTTTCTCCTACTATGGCATGCGAGGTGAGCTGCTTTGTTTCTTCATACCTTCATATCTTCTTCGTTCATACTTTACAGTTGTTTCACTTTTATTTGGTGCAGAGTAGATACTCAAGTTCTGCACTTATTTTGTGGAATAGAAAGTACTATTGTCCCACTTATATATATATATATATATATATATATATATATATATATATATATATATATATATATATATATATATATTTAAATATGTGTACTTTTACTTTGAATGCTAATATAATTTTGCGTGAGTACACTTTTGAAAGCAGGACTCCTAATAGTACCTGCTCCACCTCATTATTACCTGTGTGCAGCCGTGCTCGTGCTGTACTTCAAGTACTTCCTGCAGTGGGACGATGACCTCTCGACCACTATCTACCACACCTTTGTGGCGCTCTGCTACCTGACCCCCATCCTGGGAGCCATTGTGGCAGATTCATGGCTCGGCAAGTTCAAGTGAGATCCTGCAAATATTTTCTTTTTTTTTAAAGCATTGTGAATATAAATATATATTGTATTTAGCTTTAAATACTATTGTACTAGATATAGTAGAATACCTGGGGGTTATATATCTCACAGAATCAGCTGTTAAATGTAATCCTTGGATTTTTGACCCTTGTCTATCTTATCTCTACCTGAACCTGTACACCTGTTTAACTCCCCGCCCCCGCACAGGACTATTGTTTACCTGTCCATCGTCTATACGCTCGGGCAGGTCGTCTTGGCAGTAAGTGCTATCCATGACATCTCAGATGCAAACAGGGACGGCACCCCCGACAACATGACCCTCCACGTGTGAGTTGAACACACACTCAGAAGCCCATGACCGGAGCACGGCAGGCATGTGCTGACATTGTGTACGTTTTGCACTCAGAGCGCTGTCCATGCTGGGGTTGCTCCTCATCGCCCTGGGCACGGGGGGCATCAAACCCTGCGTGGCTGCCTTTGGTGGGGACCAGTTCCAAGATCATCAGGTTAGATGTCACTCAAGCAAACACACAATTCTTCTCACAATTATGACAACCTCATTTTGAAATAATGAAAAAGGAGCTCTGACTATATAACTATCACACAAATACATAGGTATCTCATCTTACATATACTATATATAGTTATCTTATATTCTCATATTGTGAGGTAGTTTTCCTCAAATTCATCAGGTAGTTTTCTCATATTTATGAGATGGGTTTTCTCATGATGATAGTTTTCCTTTCAGACAAATAAAGTGTTACTGAGATTTTTTACCACGAGGGAATCGAGTAATTTATCAATTTATATGGATAAATACCCAAATCTCCTCATGCACCGTATGCTGGACCCACGTATTATCTCTCTCTCTCTTGCAGGTGTGTGTATACACACCACACAGGCATTTAAAAAGACACATCAGCGTCTTCTTGTCAGCACTTCTTGTATCTCTACATGTTTCCAGCTAGTTGCTTATTACCTAATAACCACAGGTACATCTGTCTCAGTGGCTTTATTACACTGTTCCAGGCAAGGGACAAAGATTACCCCATAATATCAGTGACTCTGCTGGAATGGGATGTCATATAATGTGTTATGTATGTATCATATAATCTTGGGGAAAATGTGCATCAGGGCTTTTTTGTCCAGGTTTAACGTTCCTGTGTCCAACAGGAGAAGCAGAGGAGCACTTTCTTTTCCATCTTCTACCTGTCCATCAATGCTGGCAGTCTGCTGTCCACCGTCATCACCCCCATCCTCAGAGGTACCGCTGATCACACAGCATAATGCCACACGACTCACGAGTTACCAATGAAAACGTGTGTGTGTGTGGTTTCCAGCTCAGGAGTGTGGCATATACACCCAGCAGCAGTGCTACTCGCTGGCCTTTGGCGTCCCCGCCGCTCTCATGGTGGTCTCTCTGAGTAAGAAATAATTTTCCTTTTTGAAACGTCTCTATTGACTGCACTGATACTTTTACTAAACCTTTGTAGTAACAAATTAACTCAACTGATTTTACACAGGAAGGTCAGCTTACTACTTAGTCTATAAAAACTCCTTTATAATATCTTATAATGCTCTTTAGGAGCTTTGTGGAGTGGAATTTGGAAAAAGTTCTACCAGGCAGGGAGGGTCTGATGAAACATGCCACTCAGTTGCAATATGGGAATTGTAGGATCCCACAACTTAATGAAAGTACAATGCTATATAGCTTGAGTGACTCTTTAATGAATTACGTATTCATCTTTTTTTAAAATAATTATTAAGCCATTTGTGATGACAGCTTCTGGGTTGCCAAGTTGCAATTAGTTTTCTATTTGCAGCTTATTACTAACAATAATACATTATTTATTAACTATTAATAAACTTGTTTGTTATAAGCATGTATTACCCTCTTTAATGTGTGTTATATAAGAAAGTAGCACTATGAATATTTACTTATAAGATAAGTTAATGAAATTCTAACAATAACCTAATTCATTTGCTGATCATTTCCAGCAACAGCAAATGTTATAATGCATATTTGGTTTGTGTGTGTGTGTGTGTGTGTGTGTGTGTGTGTGTGTGTGTGTGTGTGTGTGTGCAGTTGTGTTCATTATTGGAAGTGGGATGTACATTAAGACCCCCCCTCAAGGCAACATCATGGTGAAAGTCTTCAGGTGCATCGCGGTAAGTGGCTCCTCAGAGAGGAACATCTTGAGCTTTTCAGTGTATTCACCAACATGCATCCTCAGTGAGAAGCTCCCTCTGTTACCTGCAGTTTGCCATCAAGAACCGCTTCAGGCATCGCGCTTCGGAGTTCCCAAAGAGAACCCACTGGATGGACTGGTCCGAGGAGAAGTACGACGTAAGTACATACACGGACACAAAAACAGCACAGTCAGCGATGTGAAGATCCTAACCCTTGTCTTTGGGGGTCTCCAGAAACTCCTGATAGCCCAGGTGAAGATGGTGCTCAGAGTGCTGTTCCTCTACATCCCTCTGCCCATGTTCTGGGCTCTCTTTGACCAGCAGGTGACCACCAATTATTTTCCAAATTCCAATAGACAAGCACTAAGATAATGCATGCCGATCCGCGTACTGGTAGACTCCACAGACTAAAGGAGAGCTGTGTCTCCTCCACTCCACAGGGCTCCAGATGGACCCTGCAGGCGACTATCATGAACGGGGACTTTGTAAGTGTTGGACTTGCAGAACTTTTGCTAAAAACACATGAAGTTAGAAGAGATTCTGACGGGTCTCCTTCGATTTGTTTCTACAACAGGGAATTCTCAAAATCCAGCCCGATCAGATGCAGGTAAGACTCTTTTGTGGTCGACACTTTGTTACCGGTGCCGTGTTGTTTCTATGTGCTGCTGACGTGAACCAATAGAATCGGCTTTAGAAAGAGTGACCCGCCTTCTCGCCACCAGACCGTCAACCCCATCTTGATCCTGGCTTTGGTGCCGATCATGGACAGTTTGCTCTACCCGCTGATTGCCAAGTGCAAAATAAACTTCACGTGAGTTCATTCTTGTGTTTGTTTTCCCTGTGTGATGGAAAATATGACATTACTAAGTTTAGGTAAACTTTGTAGGATAATTTCACACTCTCTATGCAATCTTTTTAGTTTTTGTCCTTTGCAGCACAAACTACGTATGACTTTGTTATTGGATTATTGTTATCAATCAAATCACCAAAGTGTCAAGCTGCCAGCAACACAACAAATGCAAGATAAATGACACATCTGGCCATAACAATGTACACATCTGTAATTATAATCACTCAAAATCCAACTACTACACACACAAATATAGCAGAAAAAAGAATTGTTGTGGTTTTTTTGCCTACAGTCTACAGTCTACAGTATCTATGACTGGAGATAATATAAATAAATATAAATATATTCATAAAAATAATTCAAAGTTCCTTTTCAAAATGTTTTCATGGTCTAAATACATGAATAAGATACTGTGTGAAGAACACTTCGAACTTCTGTGAATTTCAAAGAAGTATTTAATGCCATAAAGTATGATTATAATGTATTATAAAACCCTAAATATAAATATACATGGACAACATTTTTTTATTGGATTTAAAACTGGCTTCAAAATTCACTCTTAACTAAAAATACTCTTAACTCAAGATCTACTTACCAGATTTCTTCCGTAGCTTTCAGACAAATCTTGTGACCTCAATCAGTGAATGGCGTCAGTTGTTATAAGTCATGTATTAAAATACGGCGTATAACTGAGATATGAAATAAAGATACAGCGTGGCTTCCTTAAACCCATTGAATATGGCTGTGTGTGTGTGTGTGTGTTCTGCAGCCCCTTGAAGAGGATGACTGTGGGGATGCTCTTCGCTGCCCTCGCGTTCATCGCTGCCGCCCTGGTCCAGATACAGATCGACGTGAGTGTAACTCACACACACACACACACACACACACACACACACACCACCGTATGAGGCACAATTGACACACAATTCCACGTCTCTTCCAGCAAACCATGCCCAAGTTCCCATCAAGCAGCGAAGGCCAAGTGAAGTTCATCAACATAAACAACAGGTCGCTGGAGGTCAAAGCGGGGACCAGCGAGTTCACCTTGGGGGCTTTCACGGTATTGCTCCCAACATAAAGACAACACAGACACCAGACACCTGAAGTCGCTCCACACACTAAAGCTGGGAGGACGTATTGATATGCTCAACTGATCGTTTGCTCCTGCAGGCCAATGAGGACTACCTGACCTTTGACAAAGCATTCAATGTGAGTCTGGAGTCTGGGGTCGGTTCCGTAACCACTTTAGAGAACGGCAGTCGGAGTACCATGGTCATCGTTCAGGAAGGGGTCCTCTTCAGGCCGTTTCAGGTGAGCACACCACATGTTGATTTGTTGTTGTCTGCTACAGGTAAGGATGTGGTCTGAGAGCAGGTAATCAAATGGGTTAGAACCCCCTATTGAATCTTTTGAGGTCATTTCTTGGGTGGACTTCTCTACTTTGACCTTGGTCTGCTCCTCATAAGTACCAACAAGTCGATTCATTTTACTTTAGCAAATATCAAGTACAAAGTTGGTATATTTGACTTTAAATGCAAACTAAATAAATAAATTGGACTAATGAAGTGTATACTGTGTGTTTCCTTTATCCATAACTTATATTGAACTTAATGAACACATATGTGAAGGCTCTAAAGTGTCTTTCTGTCTCCAGTTCATGGACATCAAAGCGAAGCCGGAACAGGGCGCTAACGCTATCAGGCAAGTCTCAAATAGATGAAAACTAATTCGAATGACTGTCGAAGTTTGATTACTTCTGTTTCGTCTTCTTGTGATCCCCCAAATAATCATTTTCACCAAGACATGAAACGCTCATGTATACAATTATGATGAATCTGTATGATATTATTCATTTAATAGATGCTGAAAGTTCTTAAAGTATCCAGTATTTAACCAGCAGATAAACTTCATCTATCATAAAATAAATAGTGAGAAAATAATACCTAAAATATCTTATTGATTTCTAAATCTTGTTCCAAAATGTCCCTTAAAGCCGGTCTCTCCCCCCTCGTGTTCTGAATTCAGGTTTTTCAACGGTCTTGGCTCGAACGTAACAGTTGGGGTGAACTTTGGGGTCATTGCCGCCAACAACATGTCCGGCTACGTCATGTTCCCGCAGGGGGCGTAAGACTCCTTTCCTCACACCTAGGTCACAAACAGTCCTACCACAGGGAAGTCTTTGGCTCTGACTTTTGTTGTTCTGGTTCCATCAGCACTCAGTTCCGAGTCGAGAGCGCTGCTGGGGAGTGCGTCTACAGTCAAGACCTGGGCTTCGGCAGCTCTTTCACCTTGATCATCCCGCCGACTTTTGCATTTGTAGATAATGTAACTAGTGAATACATTCTGAGTCACAACGCAGTGTCACTTTTTTTATTTTATTTTTTTGTCGAGGTAACGCATCTTGTCTTGCAGTGCGGGCAGAGCATCCAAACTGTGGTGGACATCAAGCCCAACACCATCCACATGGCCTGGCAGATCCCGCAGTACTTCCTCATGACCTTAGGGGAGGTAGTCTTCTCCGTCACCGGCCTGGAGTTCGCCTACTCACAGGTAGAAGGGGCTGCTTTCCTCTGGAGGACCCAAAATACAGATATAGGATATGTCTTTTCATAATCGGCTCTGGTTCTTCTTCCCTTTTGCTCTCCAGGCGCCCAGCAACATGAAGTCTGTGCTGCAGGCTGGTTGGCTCTTAACCGTTGCCGTTGGCAACATCATTGTGCTCATCATTGCCGAGGCTGCAACGCTCGATGACCAGGTGGGTGGACTTCACAAGAAGCCACGTTCATCCGTCTTCGTTTAGCAAGTCATCACATCTGAGAGAATGGATCCAAATAATGTTTGACATGAAACCATAAATAAGAGTCTACAGCCACGCCAGTGGCTCTGAGCCTGCAGAACATTTAACTGCTTATTGTACGGAGAATATTATGACAAAAAGAGAATGATTGCTTCTTTGATGACAATAACGTGTCCGTTTCCGTCCACTAGTGGGCCGAGTACATCCTCTTCGCCTCTCTGCTGGTGGTGGTGTGCTTCATCTTCGCCTTCATGGCCCACTTCTACACCTACATCGACCCGGCCAAGATCGAGGCCCAGTTCGCCGAGAGGGACCCCGAAGAGAAGGAGAAGGAGAAGAGGAAGAGCGTGGAGATGACCAGGAAGGGCTCGGCGGAGCAGCGCAAGGAGGACAGGAGGAGTTCTGACTCCAGCTCCGACAAGGAGAAGACCAGACAGACCAGGATCTGAGGCGACGCCTTCTCCACTCTCGGTGTACGCCGTTTGTGAACAATAATTCAGACTCTTATTTCGTCTCAAAGTCTTTTAGAGATTGCTCATGTAATTCAATTTATTTGTGCTTCCGCTGTTGTAAACCCATTTCATAACCTTTTATGAAGTACATATACAACCATTCCAACATTTGTATTTATTTCCAAGCAAAGTTTTGTAATATTTTGTCTATATATATATATATAGACAAAATATTACAAAACTTTGCTATACACACACACGATGTTTAGTCGGAACAGAAATTGTTTAATCATATTCCATATTAAACTAATTTTGTTTTGGCCTGTGATTGTGGCTGCTCACCAAGGTCTTCAATAAAGATGGTGGCAAGGTGTTGATGTGAATGAAGATGCACACAAAGGTTTTTCTTAGGCTGCGGCTTAACTTTATACTTGTTTTTCTTCTTCTCAGTACAAATTATGTTCCAATGTTCAATACTTTTATTACATTTCACTGTGTACCGTATGGAGGAATATTAGGACCAAAGGCACGAGGCAAAACCAAAACAATGAGGAAGATTCTTTTCAATTTATTTAGCATTTTGAGAATAAAGAAGCTTTCAGTATTAGTTCCAGACATAAGAAAAAAATTAAATCAAGGTTTTTTGATAAAGTAATTTGATATATATATATATATATATATATATATATATATATATATATATATACACACACACACATACTTATACTCCTAACTTTTTCCGTTATGCCTTGCCTCGACACGCTAGTATTGATTATGTAAGGGTCATATTAATATCACCTCTACACACATTCAGGTCCAGAAAAGGCGACACCAAGGTTCTCAGTTAGCGTTAGATCTTTATTTCTCATGTCACTTTGAAAGCTTACAAGCTTACATTTAACTCCAATGACACAAGCAAAGATTATATACACAGTACTATAAACTGTCAGCTATGATAAAGGAGACCAAATGTACACATTTGAATTATTTCCGTAGCATATGTTTTTCTGTAAGGTATAGTTTGTTTTTTTTAGCTGGAGGGAGGTGCCCATATCCATAAAGCATTCCATATTTCCATCTTTGCGGTTATAAAAATATCAGCTATTTCTTAATTTCTTTCGATCCCTGTGTTGACAAGTGCGTCTTGATGCAACTCTCAACATTATTGCTGCATTAGCACAGTAGTAAATTCTGGAACTCTTAAGTAAACTTATATAGTAAAACATGGCTATTAGCAACTCTTTTAGGTTGGTTTTTCTTCTTCTTCCTCACAGGCTTCTTTAAATAGTCGACACACTTTCAAAGTGCAAACCCCCCCCCCCAAATACTGATCTGACGATACAAAAATAATACAACAAAAAAGGTGCAAATCATACTACAAACATCTGGCGAGAGCATAAAAAGAGAGACGTGGCACTTCTAGCGCGGCGTGGCGGTGAGACACGGAACAGTCCGGGGTGGCACCTGCACTTAATACAAATTTAAATAAGTAATAAGGTGAAATTCGGAGCCGACAAAAAATATAATACTCAACGTCGGCTAACGACCCCGGCTCCACTCTGTCCTAAACCCTTTAAAAACAGACTCCTGTAAACATCGCACAGGCCCCGCCCCCTGACGACACACAAAGGAGAAGCTTCTGCCTCCAAACAAAGTACGCTTAGCATCGTTAGTCCGCTGATTCAAAATGGAAGATTAGAACTCGGTCACTTAGAGAAAAAAAAAACACTTGACGAAAACCGAGCCCCAAAACCCCCGTGATGAAATGCCGGATGTGTGTGTGCATCTCAAAAAGGCATTTCCTGTTTCGTTTCTGGGTTGTGTTCTTTTATTTTTATATCTCTTTTAAACATCGCCAATATCTACAAAATGCACGAGACCATTTTGTACAGTGATCCATTTTTCCCGCAATGACGACTTGTAATCATGTACAGCATGGCGACCCCCCCCCCCCACTGCCTCGAAGTCCACTTAAAGCGCTTTACCTGAGGTTACATTAAGAATGCTGCAAATTTGCCTTAACAGGGAGTCTTACACACACACACACACACACACACACACACACACACACACACACACACACACACACACACACACACACACTCTCTCTCTCTCTCTCACACACACACACACACTCACACACTAAGATAATATCCCTGCAGGTCCATCAAGCATGCTCTTCAGAGGTTCTGGGGATATGACGCCTGCATTAAGAGGGGGCAATGAAGTCTTGGATTTCGGGGTGGGGGGTATTTTCCCGGCTCCTTGTCGAGCAGATTCCATGCGGAGACTCGGCGGCCTGTGAGACCGGAGTGGTCCAGCGCACACGCAGAGCCCAGAGTCCGTTTCACTGCTCGGACTTTTGAGTCTCGTTGCGGGATGTCCCGTTACCTTGCCCCCCCCCCCACCAAACCCCCCCGACCGTGGCTGAAAGAAGCTCTCCAGGGTTCCGCTGTAAGCCTCCGCTTTGGAGTTCAGTAATTTTTTGACAGAGTGGGTTAGCCCCAATGCGAACACATGGGAGGTCACACGTGGTCGGCTGGTGTGGAATGACTCGACCCTCTTTCCTGGCTGTGTTGTTGGGGGGCCTGGGAGAGCAGGGCTGGGGCAAAGAGCCGGTTACTAGGGGGAGGAGGACGTCCTGCTTGTGGAGAAACTGCAAAAAAGAAACGTAAAAAAAAAAAGTACATTATTGTCTTTGACAGCGCAAAAAAAGTCTTGAATGCATGATAAAGGGTTGTGAAGCGTTACCTCTGGAGCCGGTGGACCATGTGAGCCACCAGGGAGTCGGAGATGCTGGGGTAGGACTCCTCGGCCAGTAGGATGGCCTCCCTCAGCTCATCCAGGACCATGGGGTTCCCGTTCACCTGCTCCTGTCTCGCCTTCAGCTGCGAGTGAGGAGAGGGGGCAGGAGGCAGAGGATCGGTTGGCACCGATTCCAAACGTTAACACTTAAGTGACCTAGTCGTGTCCTTACCTCAGCTAATGCCGGAGAGATGACTGTGGCCAGGCTCTGTGAATAAGGCCTCTTTGGAATGTCTTCCGTCTGCGGAAAAGGGAGATGAGGGAAATGTATGTCGTGCAGCTTCACCTTAGGGGGTAATCTATTAAAATCGGGACGGCGTGCTTCCCTAAATAACACCGGTCCTGGTGAAACGGTGCACATTTATTTGTTCTGTTGCAGTGGGATGAAGTGCATCTGATCCTTTAAACGTCACGTTATTCCTTATGGTGCACAATGACCATGTGAAGCTCTCACCTGGTCTGCCGCCGCCGACTGCCCCTCCCCGTTCTGCAGCTTCTTGGGGTCCTTCTCTCGGATGGTGAAGATCCAGTCGTCGCTACCAAAGTCGTTCCCCCCCGATGCCTGGCCGTCCTGCTCTCTGATTGGACGGACATTAAAAGAGGTGTTTTCGGTGTTCTGCATAATAGCATGCAGTAAATGAAAAAAAAAAAAAAAGATCAAAATGACAATGGTGTATTTCTACTGTATAACAAGTCAAACTCACGAGTCGGACTCATCCGAACTGGACTCTGTGGTTCTCGACTGCTCTGCCTTCCACCTCTTGTACTTGTCCACCAGCTCCGTCAGATAGGAGGTCTTTTTCGCGTGGCGCACAATCAGCTTATGCTTCAGCAGCTCTTTGGCAGTCGGCCTCTGAGAAAGGGAAATGGAAGCAGGTGAGATGATACACAATGCAGTATGAATAATGTTTAAGTGAGACGCTACTCACGAAGCTGGGCTCTTTGTTGAGGCAGGCCTCGATGAACTCCTTGAGCGGCTTGCTGTAGCTGCCCTCCAGCGTGGGCGGGTTGTTCTTTGGGATGAGGAATAAGACCTTCATGGGGTGGAGCTCCGAGTGGGGCGGCTCGCCCTTCGTCAGCTCGATGGCCGTGATGCCCAGCGACCAGATGTCGGCCTGGAAAAGCACGGAGAGACACGTGGTGAAGAAAACAGCAGCACAAGAGGTATACAACTCGACAGTGTCGTTTTAAGATTCACCCTCACGCGTCTTGAGGAGGTTTCATCAGAAGAGGCGTAAACATGATGTAGTTCTGCAGACTGGTGATCAGGGTTGGACCTGCGCTAACGTTTTGAAATGAAGCCAAACACCGGACAGGTTTACCGAATTCTACCACTAGGTGTCGCAGGTTATGGAACCAGCTTCCTCTTTCAGTCCGGCAGGCAGACAGTCACCTCATTTAAGAGTAGACTTAAGACTTTCCTGTTTAATAGTGCTTATAGTTAGGGCTGAATCTGGTTTGCCCTGGTCGAGCCCCTTGATATGCTGCTATAGGCTTATAGGCTGCTGGGGGATGTTTTAGGATACACTGAGCACCTATCTCATCTTCTCTCTCTACTACTTCCTCCCCGGAGTCGTTGTGACTTCACGTCTCATAGGGTCCATTGGACCTGGAGGTGTCTGATTGCTCTCCTGAAAGGTTATTTTTGGGGAGTTTTTCCTAATCCGATGTGAATTGAATTAAACTGAATTGAATTGACTGGCACATGAGCCGGGTAGCTCCTCAGTGTGGTTCACACAGAGCACACTGCGATGTTCTGTTGTTGTTGTTGTTTGTTAGAGGAATGCAAACCAACATGAGCAATGTAACCAGAGCGTTGAGCGCTGCTCGTCGGCTCCAAGCCTCACCTTGGAGTCGTACGCCGACTGTTTGATGACCTCGGGGGCCATCCAGAAGGGCGTGCCGACGAAGGTGTTGCGTTTGATCTGGGTGTCGGTGAGCTGCCCCGCCACACCGAAGTCCGCCAGCTTTACCTCTCCCTGCTCGGACAGCAGCACGTTGGCGGCTGTGGGGGAAGAACAGGCGGAAGGATGACGTGACGCAGCTCGGAGAACACAAACACATCATCAGACGCCTCCGCCAGCGGCATTGATCTCCTGTGCAGATTTATTTCACTGTCAGAAGCCTTTTAGAGAAGTGCTACAGCGTTCACCTTAAATCCCCCCGATGCAACACAACCTCTATAATGAATGAAACCCGGAAAGGGACGTCAATACCATTAAGGCGCTACATGATATTTGTGTGTGCTCCATGATGCCAGTTAGCCAGCTGAAAGCCTGCGGCCTCTGATGGCAGCGCTCTCAGTCCAGCTACCTTTGATATCACGGTGGATCTTCTTCTCAGAGTGCAGATACTCCAGGCCCTTGAGGATCTCCCTCAAGATTGTGGCGATCTGGGTCTCATCCAGGGCCCCGGGCTCCATCTTCAGAGGGCAAACAAACAGAGACCGTGAGCCTCGGACTATTTATTCTACAGGGTTGACATGACAGGGCTGATATCCCCCCAACACAGTACACAAATCACACACTAATCCACGGAAGACGTTACATTTTGTGTCTCCGCTGACATAAGAGTGTAAAATGATTGTAAAAGGCTTATTAAAGGAATGCTTCACCCACAAAAACAGTTTTTTCTCACGTCACTCCACAGCGAACGGAGAATCACAAAAACAATGCAGAAAAGTCTGGAATAGATATAGCAAAACTGAACAACCGACTCGTGCAGTAAATCCAACCCTAATATATTCTGTTGCATTCTCACTACTTCACAAAAATCGTACTATTTAAAACACTTTAAAACCTTGCGTGAAGATGCATGCGTTTGTGAAGCCGTGAGCACATGACTGGATAAATGAGACTTTTATAATACCGCCCGAGTTAACGGATGGTATGACGCAGTTGCTGACGTTAAACGCTGATCCCATTTACGTCGATTCATCCAGACCTTTTCTCCGTTTTTTTCTTCTTCTTCATCCGTTCACCGCTTAGACACGCAAGAAAAACTAAGTGTTCTCCAAGAAAGTGATACGAGGAGAGTGACTGACACAAAGATGATCATTTTGGAGGTGAAGTGCTCCTTTAAACTCTGGAGAACGAGCAGATGTGCTACATTACACACCGAAGGCTATCTAAGTATCTAATGACTTTTGAAACAATTCAGTGGGCACAAAAGAAAGTAAGGCCGCAAAGACAAACCAATGTCGGGGGGGTCGACCTTGTCAATGTGCACTTACCAAATCTAACGCTGAGCCTCCTCCTAAATACTCCATGATGATCCATAGCTTCGAGTCCTGGAGACAGAGAGAGGGGAAAAGAGGGTGAGTTGCCAGCAACGGGAGAAAAAGGTTTCATCGCGGTGCGTTTGTGGAGACGCCGCTCGTTTATGTAGGAAGGGGGGGGGGTTATTGGTCGTAAGCAAGTCATGAGGACATTGTGAGGGCTTGGTGGGATGTCGTCTGAGCCCAATTCCTTTTTAGTTCAGGATTAAAATCGGGGAAAAGGTGGGCAGAGGAAAACAAATCCTTCCATCCCATTTGCTCAAATTGGGAAATGGATAGAGAACCAGAGAACACTCACTGCCTAGTAGAGACCACAAGCGTGTCTAGAACAAGTACGACAACAAGCATCACCTTGAGGTACGAGCCGTAGTACTTGGTGACGAAGGGGCTGTCGCACTGGCTCAGCACGGTGATCTCCTGCTGGATGTCCTCGATATCATCCTCCGCCTCCTCCAGGTCTATGATCTTGATAGCCACCACCTTCTGGGTGCGATTGTCGATGCCTTTGAACACCTCGCCGAACGAGCCCTTGCCGATGCGCTCCAGCTTGGTGAACAGCTCCTCCGGGTCGGCCTTGGTGTTCTGGCGGTGACGGGAAGAGGAAGAGGAAAGCAAAGGGGAGGAAAGGAGGAGTGAAACAACAACAAAAGGAAAGAAAGGGAAGAGGAGAGAAAAGGGAATGTTTGAAAAGAACTGAATGCTGGAGGAGTATATAGGAAACACCAGCAGGGTGCCATTCTTACAGGATACATGAATTCACTCGTTGCAACACCTTGTGTTTGTGTACACAGAGAGAAAGACACAGGAGAATGAAAAGGGAAAGAGTGTAACAGTTGGATAACAGGCAGGTTAAAAGGAATTAATATAACATTGTAGTGCTCAATAGCCGGCTGCACCTTTGGGGTTTAGTGTTCTGTATTGTTTTCTCGGGTTAATCTATGAAATCATTACTTTATCCAAGTCCACTGGCACATCTTCAAATGTCTTGTTTAGTCTGACCAAAAGTCCCAAACACACAGATATTAAATGTTCAATAGTTTAAACAAATTAAAATGGGGCATTCAGTGTTGTCAATTTTGGGACCTTCTTGCTCCATATAGCTTTAACTCTTGGAGCTGTGTAGGCTTTTTAGGTTGGATAGTTTTTCTTGCTATTTGCCCTCGCTTTAACTAGACTTGATTAGAGTTACAGACACATGGGGCTATGATGTGATGAATTTAAATTGGCTGGATTCATTCTGAACCGGTGATAAAGCCAATCTGGAACCTAATGCACAGCGCTATGCAGATAACCACTTTATGTGTATACCGACATTTGATACTGGGTTCTGGACAGATTGGGTGTTGTAGATGTAAACCAGTGCTGAGAGGCAATGAGGGAAAACACAATATTACTGGTGGCACCCTGAGACACAATTATAACTCCTCTTGAGGACATAAGGACAGGACAGAGGAAGCGAGCGCCGTTGCACTATCTCGAGTGCTGACACAAAAATAAGCTCAGCACACTGTAGCGGCATGTGTATCAGAGTGTTGACCGAAAAAAGAAACCCTACTTGAACGCTGCAGGAAGTGAACCCTCCAGAGGCTGTTATGTGGGAAACACAAGAGCAGGGCGCTGATCAAAATTCTAAAACTACCTTTCATGACCTCTTCAGAGCAGAGCCTGTGTCAATAGGATAGCTAAAAATTAAACTGCTGCCTTCCACAAAAACAAAAAAGAAGAGGATCCCTTGTGTCACCAATAAAAGGCATTTTTGGTGCCGTGAAATAATTTTATTCAAGAGACTTAACAGTGATTCCGCAAATGGAAAGTGTGGGACAGAGGCGATAAAGTGATGAGTCATATCATGTTGCAATAATAACATGTTTTGTTTTATGGACAAGGGTTTGAACTGGAAATAAGAGCTTTTTATGCACAGATTTACAGGTATAGACTTCAAATACTCTAAAATAGACAATTCAGCTGACAAGCTAAAAAACATTTCACTTGCCTCCATGTCCTTTTAAGAACAATCGCCACCTGACTGGCAGAAAAAAACTGCGATTTATGATGAGTTATTATGCTCTCAATGGACTCAAATCTTGTTGGCAAAAAAATCCGGTCTTCCCCCTGAAGCATCCTCTCCCAGTATGCATGCATTTACTTCCAAAGCAGATCAATATGCTAAGGAGCATGCACAGGGGAAATAATCTGGTGCACGAGGCAGTTTACATCAGGAACAGTTATCTCCCCAACACAAAAATCCCCCATAGGCAAATTCCTAAAGATAGCAGCGGAGGCTGGAACAAGGCGCGTGTGTGCTTCAGTTTATGTACATGGGACCTTCAAGTTGCGGCTGAATCGGAATGTTGCGTTCAATGCGCATCCTTCCGTTGCAAAGATGTGGCATTCAGTGGCAGAAGGACAACATACTAATGACGCAAATGAGCTGTGTCATGTTGTCTGGCGTCGCACACAAACACAATAGTTTCTATTATAGACTTAGATGTTTGGGTTGTTTCATATTTAACGTCATTCGCCTGACGTGCACTTCCTCCTGTGCCGCCTGGCCATTGCAGCATCAATATGGGTGCATTATGAGGTGTTTCCGGCGAGAGAGAGTTCTGTTTTTTTTCCTAACGAGGTGAAAATGAACGTTATTCGAGATGCCCAAAGTCACACAGGGGGGGAAGCGGGGACAGGTCGGTGAAGCCCGCAGCGGGGAGTCGATCAAGTGTACATTGTGTTCTGGCAGTGACCTCTACTACTAGGAGCTAGTTCAAAAGACATGTGGCTTACCTGCATCCCCGGCAGGTGTCCCTGGATAGGAGAATGGGCCATGGTGCCGCGGGCCCGCTCGGTTCGCGCCTCGTCCAACAACGCAGGGCTGGCGTCTCCTCGGTTCGGCTTGTGTTTACAGTCCCGGCTGCGGTTCCGTTAATGTCAGCAATCCTCCCCACTGAGACCCGCTCCAGGTACTTTATTTAGAGAGAAAGACGCCCCCCCCTCCCACACCCGTTCATGTGCGGTAACGACCCCCAAGTCATCCAAAACAGCTGAGCAAGCTAACAGACCTTGGCTAGCCCTAACCGCCAGAGCTGCGTCGCAAGAAATCCGCAACGTTAGTCCGCTAACCAAGCTGGCGACGCGCTAAAACTGGTGCGCTGAATCCGGTTCTCCCACTCGGGGGGGAAGTTGTCCCGCTGCGACGCATGTTTACAATTCTCAGAAGCGACGGAGTGGCGACGACAGCCGCGTTTCAAGACGAGCCAACTGTCACCCGCCGGCTCGTATTCTCTCGCTGACGGTGTTGTCAGCTAGCTAGCATGATTAGCTCGTTAGCTAGCTAGCCAACGCAGACCACCCGACATGACGTTCCGTCCGCGAGCTCGGCGCGCGACGTGTCCGCATGCTGCGAACGTCCCCCACGGAACGGAGGCTCGAATACACCCCGGCACCACGGCCTTTTAAATTTATTTATGTTTTATCTTTGCGCTAACTTGCCTTCCGCAGCTCTACAGGTCGGGCATCTGCGGCAAGGATAGCTCGCCCGTGTTTTTGTTTCCCCCTCCCCTCACTTTCGTCCCGTACTCTCGGCCATCTTGTCGGTGCTGTGACGCCTGGCTGGGCGGTTCCGGATCAACAACAACGTTTCTCTCTCGCCAGTGTTTGATGCCAGGAGGATGAACCGAGATAACGCCCCCCAAGTCGGGAGTCGGTGATACTTTGAGTGATCTTTGTTAAACCGTTTGGATGTGAAGCTCAGAATCCATTTGAGAAAACTCAATTTGGTAACTGCGATCTGGTGATGTTGGTCCAGAGAGCACGTGCTTTTTCATAACCAATTCATAAACCACCTTTACGTAGAACTCAAATCACTCTTCAGTTATCCAGAGGATCATAAGAAAGTTTGTCAATGATACCTGTCCCTTTCTGGGAATCACCCTAAAACACCCTTTTTTTAATTATTAAAACCCGCGTTAGTCCAGTAACTCCTTTACAACGCCACACTCTCCTCGCAGTCCTCTGTTAACGCATTGCCGTGTATAACTGAATTGCCTTAACACAACTGCATTGGGAGCCAATCAAACTAATGACTCTCCTCAACGATGCCATTTGCAGCACTAATTGAGTCGAATTGTTGTGGCGTTTCTCCGGTTTCGCCACAGGGGGGCGCCAGAGCATCAACCTTTTCACCGGCCGCAGCAGCATCCTTGCGTAATCCGGATGCTGATGCCGTCGCACCATCTAAGTGCTCGCTACGGCGAGACCCAAATTCACGGGGCGGTCGGTGCATTACTGCAGCCGGAGGTATTTGTTGTCGCCCAAGAACATGAATGACGCCACATCATAGAATATTGATTAATAGCGGAAGCTGATCATAAAGGCGGTTCAAGCCTGTTCTAACAAAGGGGGCCTGTGGCGCAGGCGAGCGGTGGAGAACATGCACATGGGTCGCCTATACATCAAGAAGGCATATTGCATGCTTGTTATGTATTTCATAATACAAAGAGATCCTACATAAATATATGGATGGAACGCCAGGTCGCTCAAAATTCCCATTTGCCCTATTGATATCATTTTAGAAGAGACGATATACTTTATGTGAACCCGCGCGTTTCTGTTTGTGTGGCTTATTTGCATTCCTGGGCGAAAAGCACGCGCGCACAGCGGCTCCCGTGTCTCTCTCGCACACTCACACTCGTGCGCCTCGTCGTCCAGAGGGTCGAACGCGTGAGTTAATCGGAAGCGCTGCCTCCCTCCTTCATGCGTAAACGATGCGGGGCAGGACGGGAACTCTGCGCTCCTACCTTCATTTGAGAAACCCGGGCCGGTGAATGTAAGGTGGTGGTGGTGGGGGGGGCAAGAAGAAGAATAAAAAGGAAAGGAAAACACACTTTAATTTTTTTTTAAAACCCGTCTTCAACCAGCGTTTGACAAGAGCGGAGGAGCGCGTCACGACTCGCCTGTCGAGGAGGAGAAAAAGATGGACATCACGGATCAAGGAGCTCAAATGGAGCCGCTCTTACCCACGGTGAGTCCACACGCTATGGTGTTTACATTCAATTACACGTTTTGAACATCTGGGCTGAACGGCACAGTTGGTGCATGTTGTGTGTGTTTTTTGGGGGGGGGGGGGGTGAAACGTCCCATCGGTGTGTGATTTTTTCATATTCAATATTTCACAAAACACAATGACCCACATTTGCTCGTGGACGGTCTTCACATCCATCTCTGAACGCCTCCGTCGTCACACGAAAGGCGGCCGTACTGCGCCGTGCAGGTTGGGGTTGGCACGGTGTTCCCCAGCGGCTCCACATCCATGTTGTACCGTGTGGCCTTCCAGGCACGTCACGCGTGCCACCATTCGACCCCGTTTTTTAAATGGTCTGAAACCTGCTGCTTCTTTTTGAGGACAGTATACTGCGGGTCTCAGGCAGACCTCTGAGGGGGGGGGGGGGGCATGTGTGCTCCATCAGTTGGACTGAAACGAGCTCACCATCTTTCCATCTTCGCCTGGATTATTCCGATTGATTCATAAGCCCATTGGGGCCTTTGTGAAGGCTATACGCACTTTTCAGAGCAGAGAACATCTATATTAAAATACAACAAAAGTAATCAGATTATTTGACATTGTGTAAATCTCCATCCATCAAAACGGAGAGGGACACAAGGGGTCCAATCTGTGTGTGTGTGTGTGTGTCCTATCTCCCCCTTGGGTCTGAGGTCCCTGGAGCCCACTTGCAGAAGAAGGGCTCTGTGGGGGCCCTCAAACGTAACACGTTAAGCCAATTGAAGGCAGCCATCATTAGCATTCAAGTGAGACTGTGCTGAGAAGGGGAAATAGACATAACAATATATATATATATATATATATATATATATATATATATATATATATATATATATTGCTTTGTCCTCCCCTTGTTTAGCAGCAGCGTTTGCTCTGAAGGCGAGTCAATACTCTCCTCGTTGGCTCTATTTGTGGACGTCTTACACGAGGACTATGCTTTCCGGAGCTCACGGCGTACAATGGAGCCGGATGGGGTTGATGTGGTGGGCCGCTGCTCTCTCCATCTCCATCCATGTACCTCTGCCTGTCTGATCCGTTGTCATTGTTTCGTCAGGACAGGAATGAGTATGTGAGGTGTTAGAATTTCAGGGAGACCTCAGTATAGTTCTCATCCTACCAGGTTCCCAAAGGTTACAGCAACAGAGCATGTTCCATTTACAGCAGGACGGCCTCATTGTTAGACCCACATCTCTCCCTGGTTTACTATGAGCGTATATGCCATGTGGTAACGGGTCCACACGCCCTGCTTTTTGTCCTGTTCACTTATTTCCTCCTTTTTTTTGTTTTTTTTTGTCTTGCAGGAGCAAAGTCCCCAAGAAAACCAAGACGTGGTGAGTAGACCTCTCGCCGTCTTTCGACTGGAATGAGAGAAAAACAAACGTCACATCGATTTGCTTCAGTTGCAACCACGATAACTCGGATCGATACACCTGTTAGGAAACAATAAATCAAGGAATGTAAAGGCCAACATGATAAATGGTTAGGTCACAAAGTATGTGCTGAATGTCGCTACGCTATAGTAAAAGATTCTGCAGGTTTTCTCCGGGCTGCTCTAGTTTCCCGATGGCTCCATGTGTTGATCACAAATTTGCTGTTAATCCATGTTTTTCTATAATCTGTAATCTACAGTAATGTTGCACAGCTGTATTTGGTTTCTAACTTTCATTAGCCAGCTTGTTTAGCAGATGTTGTGTATTTTTAGATCACAATTGTCACGTGTGTCACTGTGCATCTGTCCGAGGACACGCCGGGCAGATAAATAATAATAATAGAAAATAAGAGTGAAGTGCAACTGCTTTGTGGGGATCACCGGATGAGAGCACGAGGAGACAATTGAGCCAGTCGGGGAGAAGAGTTTGGATGCATGTCATATCTGCTCTGAGAAAAAACATTGCTTATGCAACCGTTGGGCCGTGAGCCAGACTGAGGACAAGAATGAGCACAAAGTGTCTGCCAGTGGAGTTCAATCCTCCACTTGATAGAACTCCACGTGTTCCCTTTAGGACGTATACTTTCCTAAAGGCTGCGAGGAGCCATTGATAGTTGCCACCTTTTGTCATTCGATCGCCCCGAGGTCACTTGTTATGAATAGAATGCAAACACAAGCTCAGTACTAATCTTTTCAATCAAAGGAACACACATTTCAAGTTTAATTTGTCTCATTCCCCTCATTGTTATATCTGATTAACGATACAAAGTGGTGACAATGTTGGCTTGATGTTTGTTGAAAACAACCACATGTTTTGTACTAAAATAGTTTGGGGAGTAATTTGCAAGCTTTTGGCTGTTTTCGCTGCCGTGGGATTCAACTGAACTTTTAAGACGTAGTTCAGCACTGTGGAAAATACGCGTGTTCCCTTTCTGGCTGAGGATCAGACGCCACTCCGTCTTATGTCGCCTGATCGGAGCAGGGGTGGTGTGTTGTTGTAGACCAGCAGGGAGTCAGCATCTCACCGCTTCCCTCCACCTATGGATTATCGCTGAGAACAAACTCTGTGGCAAACAAGCGTTTACTGTGCTTACAGGTATTGTTCAGCAAGATAATCCTCACAAAGGAACACCACTTTTGGGATTGTTAAAGCGACGCAATCGGCAGAAAACCAATGTTAGGCTGAAAAACAAACCTCTCTGGCAGCAGGGGTGGGAGTACAAGCACGGCGAGGCTGTAAAGGCAAACCGGTGATGGGGTTAGCACCCAACTTTTAAACATTAACTTCTCTTTTATTTTTACAGACTTTATTTCAGGCATTGAAACCCATTAAAAAAAAAAAACCCAAAGAAAACCCTTGACTTCAAGATGAGGGAACAAGAAGTGCAAAAAGAAATGCTGAATCATTCCTGCACCTCTATTATTAGCCTGTAATAGCTTCTATTATAATCTGATGAAATGAACACATTAATTGTGAAACCAGATGTGAAACCAGATGTTCATATATATATATATATATATATATATATATATATATATATATATATATATATATATATATATAGTGGGTAGTGTGGAAGAGAGTCACGGTGGATTAAGAAAAGAGAAGAAATAAGCAGAAAAGTTGTCAGGTAGTAAATGAACAGTGTGGGTCACAGTTAGACCATGAATACACAGTCGAGACCCCGAGGATGTGCCTGTGTCCTGCTTTCTAACTGCTAAAGAGCAAATACAGGCCAACGTTGTGTTTGCTGGCTATAACGTTGTTAGTGACATCCACGACCCCTAATTGTCATCACTTCCAGTGGTCGCTGCTCAGCTCGTCTGTCTCATCTGATCATTTGTCGTCACAGAGATAGGCCTTTACCTCTGGAGTGTCGTGGTCCTAATTACAACCCTGACGTAACAGCGGTGTCGCCTGCCCAGTGCCGTCCGGTTTCGGGGTCCATCAGCTTGTTCAGGGGGGAGATCATTGTGAGCGGACGGAGGCTTGTTCTGCCGAGAAAGGCCCCGAAAGGCCCCGTGCACAGCCTGTGCACCTCTCTGTGGTTAATTATAGCCCAGTCGGTGGGGAGGGAGGTGAAGAGGACATGGAGGTACAGAGCCAGGGGGAGAATGTGAGAGGCAGATGGCGAGATGAGTGATGGCGAGATGTCACCTTTTTGCTGTTGAAAACATACCATGAGGGCAGGAACCTCAAGGACAGCGTTATTGCAACTGTACAGAAATAAGTCCTTCCTCCGGATCCGTTTCCAGCGCGCCGTGCCTCGACCAAAGTTTCCGCTGACGATGCACTACATTCCCCCCCCTCCCGGGTATCTTGTGCAGACACTCGTGCTTAAAGATGCACAAACTGTATTCAGCAAGACTGTAATGCTTGCTTCTTGCCCGGTGTGAGGTGTGCAGCCGCCGGGTGCAATGAGGCTGCGTGAAGCAGGACGCTGTTATTTGACCCGAGGCTTCTCTTAGAGCTACACGGCTCAGTAGAGCAGCAGCATCCGTGATGTCAGAGCACTAATCTCTCTGGGGAGGAGGGAGGGGAGATTGGTGGATGGACGCTTGTCAGAAACATTTGATGCAGCCACTGGATAAAAGCAGTCGGGAGGGAGAGTCTGCGCTGTGTCGAGCTCCCTGCTTTTTTGGTTTTCATGCTGTCTTCTCATGGGGCTTTTCCTGAGCAAGGTCGCTGCCATGTTCCTGCACGGGAAGAGTGTCCGAGGAGAGAGCGTCTGAGGAGGGAGGCTTTTTCTTCTTTTTTTCGACCGACGGCCCAACAGCTGATCTTGGCCTCTGCTGTTCACTCTGACTTTTCACACATAATCACAAGCGCATCACTCTCGGTCCAGTGTGGGGCTCAGGCCCTGAGCCCGCTGCCTCTCGTCTTTCCATTGCCGCAAGCACAAGGGGAGTTGGCGGGCATCCTGCCCCCGACCTCACAGGAGGCACACCATGCTCTCTGTGGACCACAATAGAGGATTTATTAATCAGGTAGGTCGCTTTGATCTCGCCGAGCATTTCATTGACTCTGCCGTCGAACTGGAAATAGTAATCCATCGGTATTCTCAAAAACACAACAAAAGCTTTGCGTTTGATCGCTCTGTTTTTCCTGGCTGCTCGAAGTCGACGCATGTCTCGTTGACGGACGGCTCAGAGAGAAGCCACTGGTGCTGCTGTGCATTCGAGAGGTGCCGGGGAGGTTGGCTGACAGATGGGGCTGTCATTTCTCGGGCGAGAGAGGAGCTTATACACTGACCCTGGTGATCTGTGAGGGAGAGAAAGTGGGCGAACAAAAGCCAGGAGCCGGTGGATTTGTCTGCGTTTGAGCACGCACAAGTACATTCTTCCTGGTGTTTTTTTTGTTGTGCTTTTAGGACATGCAAGAAAGTCTCCCTTACCTGCTTACCAGATTTGAAATCTGGTAATCAGATTTCAAATCTGTCCAACAAAGGTCAGAGAGAGAAGTGACGATGCAGAGATGTTCCCAGTGAGCGTAGCGAGTTCTTTCCCCCCGTGGCGCTCCCGATGCTGATCCTGCTGCCATCGCCACGGTAACCACGGCCATCTGTAGGGATGAAAACTACGACAACAGAAGCTGTCGGCCAATCACCGGGCTCGCACAGTCGTTTATAATCCATTTCCCCTCTTAGCTAGCTACGAGCTACATAATGACTCTGGCTCCTTGCACAGATTGACAGTAAATAAACAGATTTACATTAAGACCCACTCTTATGGATTTAGTAGAAAACACCACCTGCTTGGCTTTTCCTCCATACTTTCTGTAATGAATTAATGCATTGTACTACATCTTGCAGGCTTTTCTAGAGTACACCTCATGGCCTAGATCTAGAGGTATAGTAATGGAAACATTCTTCATCCCTGCTGTTGTCAGAACCTTAGGAGAGCGTCCCGGAAGACCATGAGAAAAGAGGTCCGTGGTATATATTTTTATAATGGAATATAAGATCTGGTGTAGAAACATCCCCTCTGTTGTTTTATAGCCAGTTACGTATGAAAGATAACATCAGTGGACCGTTAATATGCTCGGCGAGTGTTGCATTCACTGACATCATTTTTTTCCCCCAACGGTAGAAATCTCACCGCATGAAAGTAAAACTACTTTAATTGTTTTGCAGACTAGTCAGTATTCCACTACTGTATAGGAAAAGCTAGAGCATTAGTGTGAAAGCACTTTTCATCCTCGCATCAATTGGCCAGGCTCTTGTCAAATAAATGTGCATTAATATTTCTTTTCTATGCGTAACATGGAATCAGTATTTTTTTCTGTCGTTCCCTTGCATCCAAAAAATGATCGCAAAGTTGCAATGTGGCTGAATTTCAATATTCACATATGTTGTCATCTCACATGACTCCTCCCTATCCAGAAATGTGTCATTTAAAGGGGCAGTATCGAAGGTAAACCTCCTTATTTGTCTTTTTTTGTTCTCTTAACTATAAATCAAGGGACATGTGTATCTCAACAGCTGTTTGGTCGAGATATTCAATATGAATATTATTTATCAATAAACAGCGGCTCATTGGCTTCACTTCACTTCTGCTGGTGGATAATGGATATGACATCACCGGCCTCAATTCCTTAGACTCTAAGCTCCCTCCAGAGCCACAGGAGGCATTATGAAACCATCAGCGTGGTCCTTTAAATGAAAACGCTGCTGAAGGTCATTAAAAGTGCCATCCAACACTGATTCAAACGCCATCAATCAACAAAGTCATTCTCCCATTGATTATCGGGACAGCAGCCGTATTCACTGACATTACGAGCCGGAGTTCACCCGCTCGCTGGTTCGCAGCCAGTGGCAGGGCGGTCTACATGTGAGTCAATGCCTGAAGTCAGGTGTCAGGAGGAAACTGGTGCACCAGTAAGTGTAAGATGAGTCTCATTAGAGGATGTCCAGGTCATTTTCACTGTTGGCTGGGTTTATTTTTGGACTTGTATCATATAAAAATAACCCACAAGTTGTTGCATATAGGTGAACTTTTTGTGATCCCCTTGTCCCATTGCCGATCAGTCAATGTAACTGCAGTTGCTTGGCTTACCATTCGGTAGTAGAAGTACGGTTGGTTCCCCCCCGTTTACCAGCGGTCACCAGATGAGTTGACAAAAGCCAGGGAGTCGGCTGCCTGGTGATCCCGAGGACACGCCGGCTTTTTTTGGCTCTTTTCTTTTTTTTGGGGGCGGGGGGGGGGGGGCAGTCACTCGATCCTCCTCAGGCGCAGTTTAACAATGTCAGGCATGAAACTAATCAGGAAGAGTGGTCGGGACACGGGACCGCACATGCAGGCGAAGAGGAATCAGGTGATGAAATGGTGGAGAAATGCCTCCCTTGTCTCGTGTGTGGGGAATCTGGATCAGAATGCAATTTTAAAGTGCAGAGTGATTAACAAGTCTGCTAGAACACACACACACACACACACACACACACACACACACACACACACACACACACACCACGCTTGTTTATGACCATGACGTGGGAAGCCTGTGCATCTACTCACCTGCTTGGAAACATGTAACTCTAGATCCAATACTTCCAGAGACACCTGGGGACACTGGTGGTAATCCTGTAAGGGACTTTTCTATTTTTGCTATTTTATTTGTACGTTTTATTATTGTTTATGACTTTAACTTTTAATTTGTAAGAAGGAGATCATGTTCCTTCTTATTCTCAAAAGTGACCTAGTTTTGCTTTAATACATACATTAATAAATTAGGACTTTCTCCCCTGTGTTCAGGATTAAAGAACCCTTACATGAATAAAACTAACCAAGCATATGCATGTGAGTGCAGGATATTAAACCCATATGCCACACGTCAAACGATATGTGCATTGAATGGAAATCAGATAGAATCCAATGTCAAGCATTTCAAGGTCATGATGCTCCACTAACCCTCACTGCATGAATGCTCGCCACCCTCACACATGAACACACGCCATCATAACACAGTGTGACATTAGAACATCGCCTGGTCCTCGGTTGGTGTCCGGGGCCCCGAAGCCTTTTGCTGCCCCCCCCCCTGTGCGGCTCACTCCTAAGCCCCATCACACCACTGCCTGCAGAGGAACTGGGGGCATCAGCGGGCAATGCATGATGGTGTGTACAATGCATGTGCCGCCCGCAGAGGTGATTATTGGAGTACACGGAAACAAATCAATAACCAGAAAGAGGCTTATGATGGAAAAACATCATGTGGGGACAAACGTGGACACGATGTGTTCATGCTATGTTAGCGTGTTTCTATTCATCATGCCGGTCACATGCCCCCATGCCCCACCCCACCCCTCCACGAAGCCTTCATCAGCGACCGGGCAAACCGGAGAAATGGCTCATTTAATTCTCTCCGCCACGCAGGGCCCTCCATCACTGATCCCATGGTCGGAGACAAGGCTTTATCCTGCCGTAAAGGCCGGCAGATTAATCTCAACCCAGATTGGTGAGCAGAGATGCAACTCTCTCGGCTGGTCTGGGGTCAGCGTCATGAGGTGGTGTCTATATATAGTAGCAGGGACCTGCAGGCGGGAGATTCTGGCTCACAGGGAGCAGAGAGGAGCATAGCATCCGGATATTTATCAGGAAATGCAGAGATGGAAACTGTCATTGGATAGGACTGAAAACAAAGGTGTTTCAATTTTTTCGGTTTCTTTGGTTCAGGAAGTCCCATTGAGACTTTGGGGTGGTTTCACCCATATCCCTGGCAGAGGTCGCTAAGGTAGTCAAAAAGCTCCTTGGTGGCAAGGCGCCAGGGGTGGATGAGATCTGCCCTGAGATGCTGAAAGCGCTGGACATTGTTGGGCTGTCTTGGTTGACACGCCTTTTCAGTGTCACGTGGGGGTCGGGAACAGTGCCCATGGACTGGCAGACCGGGGTGGTGGTTCCCATCTTCAAGAAGGGGGACCGGAGAGTGTGCTCGAACTATCGTGGTATCACGCTGCTCAGCCTCCCGGGAAAAGCTTATGCCAGGGTGCTGGAAAGGAGGCTCCGACCGCTTGTCGAACCTCGGATTCAAGACGAACAGTGCGGATTCCGTCCCGGTCGTGGAACAGTGAACCAGCTCTTTACCCTCACAAGATTACTGGAGGGGTCCTGGGAGTTTGCCCAACCAGTTTACATGTGCTTTGTAGACCTGGAGAAGGCTTTCGACCGGGTCCCTCGGGGGTTTTTGTGGGGGATGCTGCGGGGGTATGGGGTGCCGGACCCGTTGGCATGGGCCATCCGGTCTCTGTACGCCTGCGGTAGGAGCTGTGTTCGTATCCTTGGTAGTAAGTCAGACATGTTCCCGGTGGGTGTTGGCCTCCACCAGGGCTGCCCTTTATCACCAGTCCTGTTTGTGACCTTCATGGACAGGATATCTAGGCGCAGCCAGGGGGCGGAGAGGATCCGGTTCGGAAGTCTCGGGATCGCCTCTCTGCTGTTCGCGGATGATGTGGTCCTGTTTGCTTCCTCGGACCGTGACCTCCAGCATTCACTGGGGCGTTTTGCAGCCGAGTGCGAAGCGGCAGGGATGAAAGTTAGCACCTCCAAATCTGAGGTCATGGTGCTCTGCCGGAAACCGGCGGATTGCTCCCTCCAGGTGGGGACAAACTGCCTACCCCAAGCGAGGGAGTTCAAGTATCTCGGGGTCTTGTTCACGAGTGAGGGTAAGGTGGAGCGGGAGATCGACAGGCGGATCGGTGCGGATCCGGAAGGCAAAGCTCTCCATTTACTGGTCGGTCTACGTTCCAACCCTCACCTATGGCCACGAACTCTGGGTCGTGACCGAAAGAACGAGATCTCGGATACAAGCGGCCGAAATGAGCTTCCTCCGTAGGGTGGCCGGGCTCAGCCTTAGAGATAGGCTAAGGAGCTCGGACATCAGGGGGGAGCTTGGGGTCGAGTCGCTGCTCCTTCGTATCGAAAGGAGTCAGCTGAGGTGGTTCAGGCATCTAGTCAGGATGCCTCCTGGACGCCTCCCATTAGAGGTTTTCCAGGCACGTCCAACTGGTAGGAGGCCCCGGGGAAGACCGAGGACACGCTGGAGGGATTATATCTCCCGGCTGGCCTTGGAACGCCTCGGGATCCCCCAGGATGAGCTGGAAAGTGTTGCGGGTGAGAGGGAAGCCTGGGTCGGCCTGCTGAACCTGCTGCCACCGCGACCCGACCCTGGATAAGCGGCTGATAATGGATGGATGGATGGATGGACATACATATTATTTAGCAGGTCAGTCCAGTGGGGAGGTGTGACTGGAAACCAGCTAACCTGTGATGTGGTGTCACGCCTTTTGTACACCATTGATGACCTCTGACCTTTTCCTATAACTCCCAACTGTGAGCGCAATAGCTGTTGTGTGTAATACATACAGTGCTCCATCCCTGTTTGTCCACATTCCAGTGTAGCTAGCAGGCCGACAGCGATACTTGTTGCTGGAAGACAGCGGTGGACTTGGCAGATGGAGACACTGGTTAAATCCTCACATGATACCCACGCTGGGGCTTTTTGAGTTGCATAATGGCTGCATTTAGATGTGTGTAGTTGTCATAGGTCGGGGACAGGGAGACACAGTGTGTGTCTCAGGGAGTTTCCCTGGGATCCCTGCAGGGGCCGAACCCCCCCCCCCCCCCCCCCAGCTCCTCTCCCAGGTTTATGAGAAGGTTCTATTCCTTTGAGAAAAGAAATGTGAAGCTGCTAAAAGGAAGTGTCATTTTGTGTTGATTCTGGCGGCCCCTGTGGACAAAAGCAGTAGCGTTTCCGTGCAACAGAGTCCCTTTAGACAACCTCTCACTTAACTGCCGCAGGGTGGGACGGTCTCTCAGCGCAGCTCTTTCGTCAGGTCTTTTATTGAGTTCTTTCAGCCCCCCTGGCATCGGGATGCCACCTCTCGATCTGGAGCGCTGATTATGTGACTCCTCTCTCACTAGATGGTGTGCAGCGGTCAGTCTTGAGTCTGAGGAGGATTAGATCGGAGTGAATTGGAACGCAGAGGCACGGGCAATGACAAAAATTAACACACACAGAACACCCAAGCATTTCAGATTACCATGAACCATCTGTCAGCGGAAATCTAGGGAAGTCTGTCTCTAGGGACTTGATGATGAGTCCTCATCTGGGCCTGTGTAACGTCCGTCTGTACAGTAAGCCTGCCATGTTGGCACCCAGCATCTGTCCACATGCCTCTTTCATGCTTTGGCTTGTCTCTCACGTGGTTGTCCGTGTGTGTGTGTCTCTTGAGTGTTGTACCACCAGTGTTCTCGCTTAATCTCCCTGGATCAAAGACTGATGGGCAGCATCAGCCACCTCCAGCTTGTCACAATATCGTATGCCACAAGCCTCCCAGGTTGATTATTGTTTGCCTTTGATATTCATAGTATAATGTTTGTGTTTTTTGCAACAAAAAAAAAATCTGATTTCTGACTGACAAATTCAGATTTTTGACTGGAAAATTCAGATTTCATTTGATCACTTCTAATGGCAAGCATTGGCCAGATACAGCCTTAAAGGGACACACACCACCCAGTGACATCATCAACATGTTAAAAGTCACTCCTGGCTTCATTTCAAGAAATTCAGCATTTGAATAAAAACCCATCAACATCTGTGTACATTTTGACAAAAAGACTAGTTGGTTAACTACTGTATAGCTGATGAGCTAATGGCTAACACACCAGCCAGTCTAGTGCTAGTGAGTCTAGTTTCATGTTCAAAAGAGATGTCAACCTTTCTTTTTCCTCAGGCTAAATAATTCATTGAGATGAACTCGGGGGGGTTCTTTAACCTTTTTGATAATGCCAGTGATTGTAAGTGAGAAGTGTATATTTAAGATTCTGTCTGATGTGATAAATTGAAATAATTTGCCCCTAATGTTTGATCTGTATTCATCAGAGAACCTGATTCTCTAGTGGCATATGTTCACATGAAGTTAGCTGGATTTTTGTCATTTTGTTTTGTTTCATTTTTAAAACATTTCCTAATAGCCTGTGGTTGCACCTGGTTAAAAGTACAGGAATGTCTGGCCTACTGTACTACGTAAAAAAAGAGAATACACAGGCCAGCTGTGTGCAATTGGAAAACTAATGGGGTTTGAGATAAAATAGAACTTTATTAAACCTGAAGGAAATGCTTGTGCCAGAGAACAGAAGAAAATCAGAATAAGTAAAAATATAAACAATAGAGGGATGAATATTTAGTTCATAAGAAGTAATACTGACACCCGTGCAAGATAGAATAGCAATAAGAGTGAGATACTTGTTCAGACAGTGAATTTTACCCTCAAAGATGCCAGACTCTGGACCAGTGTAGCTTGGCTTGGGCAGACTCTCTCTTACAGTAATCCCTTAAGCTTACTTGAGGGACATGTCAAACTGTGGATATTTTTTCTAAAGTCCAAAACTTAGTGGTTATTTAGCTTATTGTTCTTCCATTCCTGTTTGAGCTTCAGTTGTAGTGTTTATGCTTATGGCTGGCAGTAGGACAGATAATGAGGCAGCTAAATAATAGCGTGTGTGCTCTGCTCAGACAATAATAACAATGATAATGATTATAACTGATGTTACAACACTAAAGTCAGGAGGCAAATTCATGGAGGGCGTCTAGAGGGCAGAGAACACATGATGTAAATAATGAAAGGAACAAACACAGGCGTACACCTGGATTTGGGACAGAGTCGGGAGAGTCGGGAGAAGGTTATGGAGTTGCCATAATTGTTTATGGCCTTGAGGTATTGACCTGCAGTTCCCTGAGCAATGGAATTTGATAGGAACAACAACAGGAAGCCACCTTTCTAATTCAGGGCGAAAGCTGTCAATATCGGTGCACTGGCTTAAATGATCTGGATACTTCCAGCCTCTTGTTATTACTTAATATGTTGTTTTATTTTCAGTGACACATATTTTGAGTTGAAGAGTGTTGTTTGGGGAGTTGTTGGTCCTCTCATAAAGAAAAAAAGAAGCAAAAGCAGCTGATTGGTGCAGACATACCGGCACACAGTGGTAAATATTTAAAACAACATTTTTTTTATAGCATACTGATCTCTGCGGCAGCAGTGTTTCTGTGTGAACATTTTCATCTTGCATGTGTAAGATTACCATCCTGAATTGAAAACACCACGAATAACAAGCCAGTGTTTTCATTAAATATTTTAAAAGCATAGTGAGCATTCAAAGTCTCTTTTTCTTTCTTCCATTTCTCAAGGTCAGGAGCTTTTCATAGCATGGAGTAAACCAGGAAAGCGCTGTGTCGCATCCGTTCCCCCCTGGTCCTCATTCCCCCCTGATCCTCGTTCCTCACTGGTCCTCATTCCCCCCATGTCCTTGTTCCCCCCTGGTCCTCGTTCCCCCCGGTCCTCGTTCCCCCCCATGTCCTCGTTCCCCCCTCCACTCTACGCATCCAACATCTGCTGCTGCTCTAGTTCCCCGAGAAATGTATCCCGCCAAGAAGGTGTGGGTGGTGGAACATTTCCATGATTTAAGGCTTACGCACAATGATGCCTTCTCGTTCATACCATGACTCAAGAACAGTGCAGAATAGTAGCGCATGGCTGCCCTTTCATTGCCACGGTGACATTTGGGGGAAGTTAGGGTTACGATGCTGAGTTTGCGGGCGTTCTCATTTACAAATAGGCTTACGTAACAACTTGGAGCATTTCAATGACATATGACTCAGCGAGGCTCCTTCTGCGGGCCGCATGTCCCATGTGGCATGGTGGAACGTGACATGCTTGACACCTTAACGACACCTTAATTATTAGCGCTGATTAAGTGCCGTCAAGTGTTAGCTAGTGCGCATCATATTCTTCTTTTTGGATGTTTGTAAATCTAATATGAGAATATGCTTTAAAAAAATGTGTGGGCAACACACGCAAACTGTTCGTGCTCCTCAATTGTGTGTGTGTCTGTGTGTGTCTCTTTCAGAGAGCTGATGAGGAGGCAGTGGTGGACCGCGGTGGCACGCGCTCCATGCTCAACACCAACTTTGAGAAGGAAGAACTAGAAGGTAACAGCCAGAAGTAATCTTCAACATTGTACAATTAAAAATAAACGTTTTCAGGGATGACGATAAAAGTAAAATAGGCACTCCAGTGAATTAGCATTGCATTTCCATAACGTTAACAGACTTGCAAGTGACAGATTGCATGTGAAACACATCAAAATGCAACAAAAAAATTGTTGGTACTTTTTGTATCTTTGGCCCTGGTTGTCGTCCGGAGGTGTATTTTCCTTTGTAGTCAAGCTTAATTGATGATATATTATGATATACAGTAAAGCAATAGCAGAGTTGTATAGCTGTAAACTTGCCTCCTGACTTTAGTGTTGTAACAGACAGCACAGCTTACTAATGGCAGAAAACTTGTCCGTCCACCTGTCTAAACCATTACAAATGGTTATTAGGTTTTGCTGTTAGTCCTGCAGCTTCAAAGAGCAAGAGCTTTATTCTCTGCTCATTTGTTTGCGTCAGCCTTTCGTCCATCATAAAAGAGACGGAGATGCCAATTCATGCACCAACAGCATGCTGAATTGGCAGAGTATCTTACAAAGAACAGGTTTACTGAGTTTTTTTTACTTTGCTGGATAATTAACAGAAATCCTCTCAAATCTAGAACATGAACTGAGGACAAACAATCTGTTCCATCCAAGGTTTACTGATCCAGAAATGTGGAAATGAAAATATGACAATTTTTTAAAAGGCACTATGGAGAACTTTTACAAAATATTTTGTAACGCCTTTCCACGTTATCCTGTGAGTCTCGGACTGAACAGAGGCAGCAACACCGAGTATTGGGGTTCACAAAACCTTTTTATTCTCATAGGACACACACACAGCTGTATCGCGAACTCTCGCCTCCTGCTCCTGCTCCTCCTCCTCCTCCGTCGCTACTGCTCCTTTTGAGGACAGGCACACACGCACACGCACACACGCACACACGCACACACGCACACACGCACACACACACACACAGATTAACCCCAGCTGGGGCTGATTAACCCTCACCCCAGCTGAGACTGATTAGACCTTGTCCCGCTGCCACAATTTGTTATCACATAATGGCATCAGGGTATGTTCGGTATTTTATTTGGACCACTGGCTCCATTGAACTAACTAGCTTGCACTTTGCAAATTACCAGCTAACATCATGACCCAACCAATGCCAGATCCATGCCGCATAGCTCAGTAACAGCTAGCTGACTAACCTTAGCTTAGCTTACAGTTAGCTAGTTGGCCTTGCATCGGTCTTGGCTAGTAGAAAGCAATTGTTAGTTATACACCTTTTGCTTTGCTGTTTTGCCAATTTATTAACAGGATCAGTCAAGAGGGTCTGGATGAATTCGCTGACTTTCTCCACTTAAGATCGTGTCTTGGTACGTTAGCTACACACTCGTGGCAGTTGGCACTTTTTTACTTGTTTATTAGAGGGAACTTCTTTTTGCCAGCTTGACCCCAGGATCTTTGTGTAAGTATAGTGTAGAGGATATATATATATATATATATATATATATATATATAAGGATAAATAAAAACTTTCTTTTAGAGCGTTGCAGAGAGAACTGCTTCCTCCGTCAGTATGCCCTGTGTTTCTGTTGCTATGCAACGTCAATCTTTGATCCTGACACTGCCGGTGAGATGGGGCTTTCATCTCAAGGACCCTGTAATGACTAGCTCTCAGTCTGATGCTGTGGCAACGTTGACTCTGCGTCAGCACCACGCAGGAGGAGAAGGAGCTCCTCTGAGGTTATCTCACTAATGCCTCTCAGCCACACCACTTACTGCGTCCTCATTCTCACACACTCACATTTGGGATTTCTAAGGGATCCTAGATTGGTTTACACGTTACAATTTGAATTATGTTTTGAAGGACACAGCAGCAGGGGATTTAAAGGTGAGATCTGGTAATATAATATATTTTTCTTACTGATTACAAATTCCATGAAAACAACAAAACCAACAATAAATGTATCACACTAACAAGTGTTGTCTGTGGAGCCAAAGCCTCGTGTTCACATACACCGTCCTGCTGCCCCAAATACACATGGGAGCACCACATGTGGATTAATCTGCTAATGAAAATACTCTCCAACAAATGCACGGTTCCCTACTAAAAACTACAGTGAGCAGGCTCAGCTGTCACCATGTTGTTACTCGTATAGAGGCAATCCCTCAATCATAGATATGCTCTGATATGCTGTATAAGTTGCATTCCTTAAAGGGATTTTTTGTCACAGCCACTTTCCTGAGATCTAAATATGAGTATTGCATATTGTAGATTTTGTGTGGGCACCATGGTAATAAACTTGACTTTACAACCCCTTCAAGTAGGAGAGGTCAGAACCCAGTAACTGCATCCATGAGAATACATTTAGAAGAACGATTGTGCTGCAACGTCAGAGCCATGTAGCCAGAGCCAGTGGGAAGAGAATGCACAACCCCCCAGCCAATCAGAACTGCTTAAATTATGTTGCCACGTAAAGCAGTACATAAATGAATACACACACAACGTCTTAAGGATATGAATCAGCAAGTTGCATGCTGCTGCATGAATTCAAGCCTTGACTGATTAAAAGAATACAAGAACAGACATAGTTTGACATCAGCAGTAGTTCAGGCCTTGAGGACGCAAGCTATTTATGTCCTCCACCCATGAGTCTTGACTCGTGAACCTTTTAAAGCGTCAGTGCTCCGTTCTTGTGTTTTCCTAAAACATTCTTCCTGATTGCTGGAATGTGTATTTTATTGTGGAATTTGCTTTTTGTGCAAAGTCAATCTTTCCTCTGCTTCTGAAATACATAATTTACACAATGCTAACAGCGTTTTGCTCTGGATGAATGCGCCTTCAGACGACATGCTGACAGAGTCAAATACACTCACAAAGTGCAAATACGTTGAGACATCCGGTTAGTTTTCCCGTTGACGTTCTCTGACATACCTCACTCAAACTCTGTCCTGACACCCTATTGGAGGAAGGCATTGAGTAGGTGGCTCTTTTCAGAGACCGTGATGTCAGTGTGCTCATTTAATGACTGTACATTGCTTAAATCTGATTTGTACACTATGATGTGATTAGTCATGTCTGGTTAGTGAAATTGAAAGGCATTCATGTGGGATATTTTATAAAAATGGGTCTGACAATAATAAATAGAATACGCTCATTTATTTCTGAACCTGCATAAATGGCTTAACTTTTAGCTAGGATTTAACTTGGAAAGAAAATGGGAAAATAGAAAGGATTCAAGGGGTGAATGGGACACAATGAAGTCAAAGGTTCTTCACGTTTTTTTTTTCCTACAGTAAACTAAGACTGAAACTAAAATGAAAATAAGTAGTGAAAAATGTTGTTGGTACCGGACACACCTGGTTACCCCGCAAAAACAAGTTTGATTGTAAGAAGTCTATAGAAAATTATTCTACTTGATTTATTCCCTCAGTAAACATTGTAAACATAAGTTGATGGTCTCAATCTCTAATTTAAATTCCTCTTCAATACAGCATGATGTTCATGTAATACATTATGGTCCATTCAAAGTCAAATAGACCATAAGGCAGAGTATGCTTTAGGGCGGGCTTACTGTGATTGACAGGTTGCTGCCGCTATCAGGGCTGTATACGGCGTCCCTTTGTTACTCCTCTGCATTGCAACTATGGTGCCCCCAAAACCCCCAAATCACCAAAGGAAATTCCGCCCTTTGATTAAAATACAGTTTAATAAATGTAATCTGGGAATATTTTTGTAACTTGGTACAATTATTAACGGTGATCCCTTTATATTGTCCCATTGTGCATTCAGATGAAATAGGGAACCAAGTTATTACCCTCTGATGGATCCCAATGTTTAGTTCTCAAGCATTAAATGGCCCCTGAGAGTGGCATTATGTTGGACACTGTGGCGCCTCATATGCAGGAGAACGGGGTGTCCTATAGTGCTGTCCGTGTCCGGCTACTGAGCCGCGGGCCGTCGGTAAAGGAGAGGAAAGTCAGCTCTCATTATCTTCTCGCTGACCCTGTGGATGCTCGCTCACCCATCAGAGAGAACGCTCACATCGTGCAATATCCTCTCACCATCCCAGTCTAATTATATGTTCCGTATTGATTAAAAATAAAATTAAAAAAACTCCCTAATTGTAAAAGTCATCCAATTTCAAAATCGATTTTCAGCATTAGACAGGACAAGAGCGCTTTATTCAAGCGTAGGCACAGAGGGGCCCAGAGCGAGCAGTTCATTCACTAAGTGCTGCTTCTCTGGTTCCACTCTAACTGACTACACGGCCTGCTACTGCCCGGTGTTCCCATAGTTGAGTTTCAGTGTACTGACTCAGTCACGCCGTATCTCATATCTCTTACCTCCCGTATTCCTCACCACATGACACCTTGTGTGAATTATGAGGCTACCTCTGGTTCTCTCTCAGTGAGCTAGAGCCGGAGAGCTACACCCTTTTGTTAGAGATTGTTTTTGGAAAGAGATGATGTGGGTCACCTTCTACCACAGAGGGATGCAAAGACAATCTGAAGAACACAGTAGCATTTGTAGCTACTTTGCTGGTTTTGGCCACAACTCAAGAATGTATACGCTAATTATGACAATATCACACAAATGTCTAATAGGATAAAAAGATGAAGTGATGGCATTTCGTACAGATGTGGATATGCACTGCGACGTGAAGTAAGTCAGGTCGAAGAAAACACAAGTTTGATGACTGTAAAAAGGTGGGAAAGATCAAACTAGTTTTGAGTTTAAAGGACCGACTGCATGTTCTCTCCAGGTCACCGCACTCTCTACATTGGGGTTCACGTTCCCCTGGGCCGGAGGTCGCACAGACGCCACCGTCACCACGGACACAAACACAGGAAGAGGTCCAAGGAGAGGGACTCTACAGCTGATGATGGAAGAGAATCTCCCTCACACAGTAGGTCTTCAAAATGCACTGAAGTTCACTCCAAATCAGTTCTGCCAACAGACGTGATATTCCATTTATTTGTCTATAATCTCCATCTCCTGTCCCGTTGGCTGCAGCAGACACGCCAGCTCAGAGGGTGCAGTTCCTGTTGGGGACAGAGGATGGCGACGAGGAGCACATCCCCCACGCCCTGTTCACCGAGCTGGATGAAATCTGCCTCAGGGAGGGTGAGGACGCCGAATGGAAAGAGACAGCCAGGTACACCACCGCAGTCGGCCACATGAGCTGGGTCTGGTCAGCTTTGCCTTTTTATTGTAGATCCTGTTTGCTTTTATCGGTTGTTATGGCGCCATACACTGTTTAACTTACATATAACTTAAATAAGGTACGTATAACTACTTACAACACTTGGCTTTAATTGAGAAACATTTCAAAAGTAAAGGGACAACAACCACCAAGATGCTCCGTGTATGACAAATTTATGATGTCTATGTATTTATTACCGAGTTGTGTTTTTATTCCGTGCAGGTGGCTTAAGTTTGAGGAGGACGTCGAGGATGGTGGTGAGCGGTGGAGTAAACCCTACGTCGCCACCCTGTCTCTGCACAGTCTTTTCGAGCTACGCAGCTGCATCATGAACGGCACCGTGATGCTGGACATGAGGGCCAACTCGCTGGAGGAGATTGCAGGTGAACACTCGGTGGTTTGGTGTATCTCATTGGTTCAAACAAAAAAAATCAGTTTGTGCCACATTTGGGCAAACAAAAATGATTTGATTCAAACTTGTAGCCTTCAGCCGCAATCAATGCTGACCTAAGTGACATCACTTAGGACAATTAATCCGATTTCTTTTCACAGCCCTGTCTGCAGCCAGAGAAAGGCTTTATACATCCTATATACAATATCAATTCATGTAAACAGACTTTGATGTGTACATTTGGTGCCATCATTGTTTTTGGACTCAAAGAGGATGAGTTAAAGCTAGTGCTCAACTTTAAATAAAAAATAGTAGTAGCCATTGTGACTTTCACATGTGTTAAAAGAGTTAATGTGGAAACCTATTTCTGTGTGTTCCCCTGTGTGTATCTTTACCTCTCAGACATGGTTCTGGATCAGCACGAGTTGTCGGGCCCTGTAGGTCCGGAGGCCAGGAAGAGGATCCGTGAGGCCCTGCTCAAACAGCACCACCACCAAAACCACAAGAAACTGGCCAATCGCATACCTATTGTACGCTCCTTCGCTGATATTGGCAAGAAGCAGTCCGAGCCTCATTCCATGGACAAGAATGGTGAGCAAACGGGCCAGTCCTTAAATATGAATCTTGTTGTATGTGAATATATCGAGTATGTTTTCATGTATAATGTTGTAATCCTTTGCATGCATTTTTCCAAAGTCTGTCCATCTGTGACTTACTGTTTTACCACTGTTTGATATCTCATTTTCTCCTTTCTCGTTTGTGTCTCTCCGTGTTTGTGTCTGTGTTTCTTGTCGTCTGCATGTGTGTGTGTGTGTGTGTGTGTGTGTGTGTGTGTGTGTGTGTGCGTGCCTGTGTACCATTCGCTCAACCAGTAAACAGCCTTTATTATCAAACCGTAAAACCTCCCAAGTGTTTGCCCGAACTCACCAAGAATACACCACCCAGAGAGACCTTTTCCAGTGTGGCATGGCCGTGGTGTGTGTGTTGCGCGTCATGTCTTTCCACCCCTCCATCACCTTTAAACTCCTCCAGCAGCCACGGCAACACAACCCCAGACACTCCCTTTGGCAATACCAACACCAAACGCCTTAGTGTTCTTCAGGCAGTTGCGCAAGGCTACTGTCCCATCGCACATGACGACACAGAGCAGGAAATCTGCACAGGCAACCACAGCGCCTCAGCTGATGCTCTAAACACTAAAAGCCTAGAGATAGTAGTAGCAATAGAATACAAAGGAACTCATTAAAGCGTAGAGCATCATCATGAGAAGATAGAAATGGGTTATGTGCGGTCAAAAAGAGAGAAAAAACCTCTGCATTCTACTCACAGTCGTGATGCTCCTTTAGGAGATCTATTTTTGAAACTCTCTAAAGTGAGGAAATATAAAGTAAAGTAGGTGGTTTTAAGTATGCAGAAGCTTTTTTGTACTTTTAACAACTTTGAGTAAGTGGTAGCAATTCTGCAGAATTATTGATGTGGTCAAACCGGGCATGTGCAGTGTACTGGTTGTCATGATTATGCTCTCCACTTCCTGCCATTGTCAACAATGTGTTCAATGACTAGAAACCATAGAAGATCTGTGACTCATGTTCTTCACTTATAACAGTGACTAATAACTATTAGCGGTAGCTAACTGCATAACACACAAATTGTTAAACCATCCCTTTACGGTAAATATGAAGCTGATTAGCATCTTAGCTTAGCTTAGCTTAGCATAGCATAACAACTAGACAAAGGTGGAAACAGGCTTTGTCCATGGGTAATGAAATAAGTTTGATTGTTTGATTTGTATAATACGGTAAGTGTAAAACTAACTATTTGTGGTTTGACAATGGGGTTATGTTCTGGGGTATTTATGCTAAGCAAAGCAAACCAAACCAGCTACTGGCTACACGTTGCGAGTGGTATTGATTTTCTCATCTAACGCTCTGCAAATGAATACAGGAATTTGCCAAATGATTCCTTCAAAGGACTGTTTCGACATTTTGGGTGAGACAAGAAGATTGATATCATTCTCATGTCTGTATGCTAAATATGAAGCTGCAGCCAGCAGTTCAAGTTATCTTAGCTTATCGCATCAACTGGAAACGGTGGGGGGACAGCTAGTCTGGCTATGTCCAATGGTGAGCTTTAGAGATGCTGTTAAGAGGATTGGTTTCCAGATTTTGTTACAAAGCCAGACTAGCTGTTTACAGTTAGCTAAGCTAAGCTAACCCGCTGCTTGCTTTACTGTAGCTTCCTATGGAACCGATAGCTTTGATATTGGTATTAATCTTCTAATTTAACTATCTGCAGGATAGCATCTCAGAGTATTTCCTTAAATGTCGAACAACACCTTTTAGTTTTAGTAGCATCTCTCTCTTTGTGACATTTTGAGCAAGCCACAGTTTTTTCCGTTTTCTTGTGCTGTGATTTGCTCAAACAGCTGCAACTGGTGCATTCACATCACAAACTGCTTGAGATTTCAATTTAAAAGGAGCAATCTTTGACTTTGTTTCAGCAAAAACTAAATCCCCCAAAAAGCATTTAAAATGAGAAACCTTTTTTTCTGATACACCTAATGGAAGTTAAAGATTGCACCTCATTTAATTACCTCACTTGGTTTGCAGAAATTGAGTTTATGTTTTTGCTAACATCACTATGTCCACTGCACCACTGAGCATTCCTCAGATTAATATTAATCTAACTCACCAGGTACACTCTGAAACAAGGTACAATATTATCCTTTGTCACGAGGGCTGAACCTTTTCACCAATAAAAGCACAGCGCCTTCAACAAAAGGGTCCACTGTTGTATCATATTTTTCAGAGAACGTAACCGTACCCTCTAGTCACTCACTGGAGACCTTTGTCTTTGTGTGGGAAAGTAGTGTTGTGATAGTGTCCGTAAAAATTGACATGATATTGATTTTCCCGCT